>NC_135425.1:20254886-20554886 GCF_051991245.1 Festucalex cinctus
TAAATGGTGCAAGAGTGGTGGCCACTATTTTTAGAAATATTGTAAAATTAGCGCATTTTAAACTTTTTTTTTTTAAATTTTAACATTTTCACAAATAAGGATATAAAACGTGAAATATATTTAAATATTTGTTTTCCCTTCAAAATAGCATTTCTTTGTTGAATGGTGAAAGCTTTACTGAGGCGCAGTAAATTACGGCAGTTTTTAATTTACAGTGCATATTTATTGTACATGAAAAATGGGTAGGAATGAGAATAGACAATTCTCAGTCGACATTTACTTGCAAATTGCATATCTGAATATATGCGCATTGCGCAATGTAAAAAAAATATGTATATATATTTGCATGTGGTTCTAAAAAGATCCTCAAGACATTTGCTAAAGAAATTGAAATGTTAACATTTTACCCGACATTGAGATGTGCATTTAAAAAATATCTTATTGCATCAGGCACTTCGTTAGCTACACCTGGACCTTCTCATCTGCTCACTTATTGATGAGCTTCACTAAAACAGTGACCGAATAAAAGACTGACGAGGAAAACTGATTCATTGGCACTTTATGAATTGATTACTGATTGTGTATTGTAACATGTCTACTATGTACTTGGACCATAAGTGTGTAGTTGTCATTAAAAAAAAAAAAAAAAAAGTACATAACCGTCCATGTGAGCTCTCATTTCCTCTTCCTCCTCTTGAGGGCCTTCCACTCTCCCTCCTGCGTGGCCAAACTGCCGAAGAGCTCCTTAACCTTCCTCTTCCTTTCCGCATCCCTGTTGATAACAAAGAGCCAATTGAGGGTGAGCGGCCTCCGTGAGCTTCGTGATTCTCGCGTGACGACGACGCGTACCCTCTCATGACGTCGTTGAGCTTCTCGCTGGCCAGGAAGCGAGTGTCCTTCCTGATCTCCCTCAGCGCTCCCTTGAACTCTTTCTTGTACTTGTGACGCAATCTGTGCTCCTCCTTCTGCTCCCTGGTCACGCCACGCTTCTTCCCGTAATCCAACCTGCAGGAAAGAAACATGTAGAACTGACTCAATTACCACACGTACGACTTATTATGACCTCTTTTGATGTTTACGTACACTTGCACAATCTTGGGTGTAAACAGCTTGAGAGGGACAGGCTTCTTCTTATCGAATACCAGACGGCCGTGAGCGAGCGGCGCGCCGCCGAGGACCTCCAGGATCGCCGCTCGAAGTTCCTGCAGTTCAATTTAAGGACAGATTTTATTTTTTTGCTCAAATTTACATTTTAACATTTCATCCAAACTGGAATATTTCTGGGTTCAAAATAACTTTTTTTCCCATCTTTCCCATACATGATAATATGTAAATCATTATAATCAAAAGGGAAACAGTTCTGTTCAAATCATTAAAAAAACAAAAAAAAAAAAACAAGATAAAGATCAAAGTTAAAGGTAACCCACCTTTAAAGGCTCCGGTAGTGAGTTTGAGGAGAGGTGTTGCGAGAGCAGAGCCGTGATTGGCTGAAAGACGTGTGTGAAACAGTCCAGGTCCTTGTAGAGCACACAGCATTTGTTCAGAAGCGCCATGCATGTGGACAAGCACGTCAACCTGACAAGAACGACATTGCACAATTCTTTATCACTTATAAACAAACGCACAACATGAGATTGCAAAACTGCCAACTGTCAAAAAGTTGGAAAAAAAAAACCTTAAAGGTGATGTTTTAGTCACAATTTAACATTCCATACTCGCATACAAGTGTCAAGTAGTTATTTTTCACTAAAACCAAGTCTAATAATAATAATAATAATAATACATTACATTATTGAAAAAATAAATAATTAAAAAACGTTTTGGTTTTTGTTTTAAATTACTTTGAATTTGCTTTTAAACTTCGATGGAGGAACAAACTAAATCAATCAATAAAATCTTTTATTTCAGTTTAAAAATAAAATCTAAAATAAAAAAAAAATGAAACAAATAGTGCTTTAAGTCAACCGCAAAATTTTCTCTATATGTTGTGTGGCCCCTCTAATCTAAACACAGCATTCTCATTAATACTGCATTTGTGGGATATGAGCTAAATGGAAAAAAAGCAAAACAAATCCAACCGTCTGGGGGCAGCCATTTTGCTACTTGTTGTCGACTGAAAATGACATCACAGTTGTTCAGGGCTCAAACAACCAGTCACAGCTCACCAGTGTTCCGAAGTTGAGTCATGATTGATCGTTAGCTGAGCCCATAGGCACACTGTGATGTCGTTTTCAGTTGACAGCACATGGCAAAATGGCCGCCACCTGAGATGGATAAAAAGCAAGTGGCTTTTGCTGCTTAACTCATATTCCACAAAAACAATATTAATCACAATGCCGTGTTTGGACTAAAGGTGGCACATACAAAATATTGTAAATATATTTTTGAGTTGACTTCCCTGTAAAATAAAAAAGTTAGATTAAAAATAATAAATGAGAACATAATAAAAGTAAATGCACTAGACGCATAGACAGCGCAGGTTCGATTCCCAGTACCCCAACAACTGGCTGCTACTTGTCTTGAAAACAAAAAATAAATAAATAATAATAATAATAATAATAATAATAATAATAATAATAATGAGAGTGACTGACTGTGGGCAAACCCTGACGGGACAATTCGAAAATCACAACAACCAACGGCTACCTGTAGTGATCTGCGTCAACATCGTTCTTTAATGTGAGGCGCTGCGTGGCAGACAGCGGCAGGCTTTTCCTACTCCAGCTCTTCCAGGATTCCGGGTCCGACAGCACCAGCAGATTGCTGTATTTCCCCGTGCTTCGAAAAGGTGGAACGACTCTGTAACCTGTATTATCAAGTTTAAAAAAATATATCAATTTGTTGGCAGCAACAATGCGACGGCTCGAAGATGAGATGGCGCCAACCTGCAGACGTCTTGTCCTGCACGCCTAAGTGCAGCGTTCCGGACAGGAAGTTAATGAGCTCGGGCAGGAAGCGCTTAGAAAAGGAGACGTACTCCGCCGCCACACAGCACAACACTAAACCCGACGTCACGTCCTGTAATGACCTCACCGGACACTGCACACACATCATTTGGAATGTTTATATCGAATAGTGACCATCACATATGTATTCAATACTGTGACTTAATGTACCTTCGTGAGAGCTTGGCCTATGTAAAGTAGCGCTGGTGTGGTGACGGGATGTCGAAAGTCAGACGTAGGAAAAAGCAATGCCGCCACCTTCAGGTAAATTAGCTAGAAGCACACAAAAATATTCATAACTAACAACAAACACAAAGCTATCTTGCTCCATAGTACGACTGAACTGACATGAACATATTCACGGTTCCTACTTTATACACGTTAAACTTTACATTGTAAATTGTAAGACTTCACAATTCTCCAAATGTCCTATGTTGTCCAATGATGCTATAGTACATAAAGTCTAATTTAGTGTCTAAAAAATGGATAACACGATACATTAGGTGTTGTCTGGTTCAGAAAATACAACATATGTTGAGGGCCCATAAAATTGGCAAAATAGGACAAAAATAGGCAAACAAATAGTGGATAGTCATACCATGTCTAGTGTTGGGAAGGCAGCATTCCCTTTGACTTCAAGCACTTCCTCCATGCTGTGAGCAGCATCTCCAATGATGGTCTGCATAGACTTACAGGCTGCTTCTGGAAACATCTGACACAAGCTGTACACCTCTCTACACAGACGATAAAGAAGCAATACTTCAGTTATTGAAGCACCAGCTTCAAATTAGCAGGCTAACAATCCACTCACGGAATTAGTTTGTCAACGGTGGGAAGTTCAGGCGGTCTCCGACAGACCAGTTCTCCAAGGTACTCCAACAGAAATCCCACCAGGTTCTGAAGGACAGATATTATTCATTCATATATTACATAAGCTTAATAAAACTAAATAAATACACTATTGTACCTGCAGTTTGAGCTTATTCCCCACAGCCAGACTGGGGTGGTTGCACTTTTGAGTCCGGGCTATGATAAGGCGCTGGTTGTCTGGAGTGTGACCGCGAAGTAGCTTTTCAAGGTCTTTGGAGCTTTCTGGAACTGTAACAACCATAAACAATGCTATACATGCTAACAGTGAAGCATAAAAAAAGCAGCTAACAGAAAGCTAATGCAACTTAAATACGTGCTAAATGGTCGCTAAACGGCAGCTGCTAATCAAAGATGCCAACACAGGCCAATAAAATGCTGAAAGAAAGCTAATATATCAGCTATCGCACTGCTAACAGACAGCTCATAAAACCTAATATACTGCTTGTGCTAACTCGTCAATATAATTGATTAATTCAAGTTTTTGGGTCAGAAGAACATGGAAGGGGCCCGAAACTTTGCTAAGAAACGTACAGTAGATATAAAAACATCGGGTTTGTGTACACTTGTGCAAACACATTACCTCAGTTGTTTTATTTTTACTTCCCCCACTTGAAAATATTGAGATTAATGGTGGAAAGGTTGTAAAATAAGTGGTCATGGTTACACTTGGGTTATGTTGTTAACTTGTAAATCACTGTGCCGCTCTCTTCTCCCTTAATTGCCCCACAGGGATCAATAAAGTTTTGTCAATCTAATAATGTAACTGAACGCTAACAGTAGCTAACGATACATTGCTAACAGACTAATCAGAGGCGTTTGTTACCAGTGAACGTGTACGGAAGTTCGGCTTTGGCTGCTTCCTGCTGGGCCTTCTTCTCCTCTTCACTCTTCTTCTGGTTGATCTCCACCTCCTCTTCCTCGCTTTCTTGCTCTGACTCCAAGTCTGAATGACCACCATCTTCCTTCTCCCCTTCCTCCTCCTCCTCCTCCTCCTCCCCATTCTCTTCTTCTTCCTCCTCATTGCTGCCACCATCCGCCTCTTCTTCTTCCTCCTCCTCATTGCTGCCACCATCACCCTCTTCTTCTTCCTCAGATTCTTCTTCACCCTTTTCTCCATCTTCTTCTGGCTCCTCATCAAGGTTCCATTTGCCATCCTTTATAACAGAGCAAACAGGTAAAACATACATATTTCCTGTAATAATACATATATTGTGTTCATGTACAGTATCTGGTGTCACCTTATAAGCTAAAGTTTTCTTGTCATCTTTGTCCAGGATGAATCCATCTTGGAGGTCGTCGGCAGACATGTATGTACGATTTGGCGCTACTTCCGCCTCTTCATCACCCATCATCCTCCTTAGTCGATCCGCCTTAGAGGGAAATCAAGGTGGGCGGTGAAGTTGGGGGTCACCTCTGAAGTCTTAATTTCCTTGAAATTTACTTTTTCCTCCTGAAAATATGTGACTAATATCCAAAGAAATATGAGTTTTATTTATTTGGGGGGGAATGATGAAACATTAAAAAAAAAAATGTTTCTATCAAAAACGTATGACTTTTTTTAAAGAATTTTTTTAATCTAAAAAATGGATATATTTTTTTCATTGAAAATTTACTACTCCTTTATTTTTTTAATTACTCGACTTTATTTTTTCATGACATACAACTTCTTACTCGACAATATATGACATTTCTTTTTAAAAATCCACCTTTTTTTTTTTTACTTAGAAAATAAACAACTTCGTTCCCAAAAAACATAAAGCTTTTTCCACCAAAAATATTTTATTTACTTAAAAAATATATATGTTTATTTTGGTATTTCAAATGTACTGTTTCCCCCCCTAGAACATCTTGACCATTATGTCAAAAATATGGAAAAATCTGAAAATGCAAGCATTTTAAGGATTAATTCCACCAGTATAGTGCAAAATTTCCAATCAGTCGACACCTTTTTCCATGTTTTTTCCTACCCAGCGGTTAACTTGCATTAAAACTCAGAAACTTCAGAAGGCCATTTTGTGAACGTACCTCCAGTTTCTGCAGCTTCTCCCGCTCCTCTCTGGCGAGCTCCTCTGGCGACTTCATTTTCTCCGAGGGTTGCGCCTTCATCTCAAAGCCCAGCTCCTTCACCATCTTGTCGTACTCCTCCAACTGCATTAATGTAAAGGGAAAAGTCAGCCCAGGGAGCATCTGAGTGATCAACGCCACATCGGGGTGCATGATTATAGCCAAAATTATAATCACAGTTATTAATTATTATTATTAAACAAAAATAGTTATTATGTTAAGGAAAACATCTGTTGGTGACCAACCACGAGTCGAGTTGTTGCTCCCACCTTTGGTTTTTCCACCGGCATGTCCTCCCGTTGAACTTTGGGCTTCTTATGCACCATCAGCATCTGGATGCTCTTCCACTCCTGGTCCAGCTTCTCCGTCAGCTCCTGTGCCTCCTCCTTTTGCACCTGTCGTTCCCTCTGAGCAGAAAGAGGAGGATGACTGTTTTATTTGTCATGTTCTCATGATTCCCATGGGCAAGGAGGCCACTCACCTTCTGCTGTTTGGACTTGTGGATGAGCTCCTCGATCAGCTCCTGCCTGGATTTGGCCTTCGGACCTTCTTCATCGTCTGGGTGCTCCCCGGCCGTCTTCTTCCTAAGGAGGCCACCGCCACCGCCGAAGTGAGAGGCTGTCAGCTCGGCTAAAAAATTCCAAAAGATAATTTGGATAATTGCAAACTGTTTTAAGCACCACGCAAGCAAGCGACCTTTCAACATTTGAATAAATGTGCAACCTGGTTTGTTTTATAGTTAAATTTATTTTGTTTTTCATTATTTAATATTGAAGTTATTAGTTCACTTTTTTTCATTATTCATTTCATTTCATTTCATTATTCATTTTAGTGATTCATAGAAGGTTATGAGAATTTTTCCTGGGTATAATTTAATTAATTATTTTATTTAACATGTCTACAGTATATGACAGATATTTTTTAATTTGTAGTTTTTATTGGATTTCATTGTAGTCATTATCATCATATTTAAATAATTTACATTTGGTATTATTAACAATGGTCATTTTTGTGTAATTTTTCACTTTTGTCTTCATTTTATTGATTAAGGCAGAGAATTGTTATGATATATGTATGACTATTTTATTTTAGCAATATATTAAGATAGCTTAAATGTGTTGTATTTTTTTATTTATTCAAATGTATATGTTTTTCTTTTCTTTATTTGACCAATACATTAGAATTATGGCATCAAATATTTTGTAGACTTTTTTTTTTTTAAGCCTGTATAGCTTTTTTGTCATTATTTTGTTTTTTCAATTTCTTTCTTTGTTATGGAAAAGTCCCCTCCCATTCATTCATTTCTTTATCAGTTTTTTTTTTTTTATTTTAACTTTAGAGAATGTGGTCGTAAAATAAAGACTCCTCTCATTTGCTATAACATCAGCATTAATATGCATGTAGTGTTCTTACCTGACAAAAGTCCTTTCTCCTCCGACTCGTCGTCGCTGTTCACCATGTCAGTGAACTTCTCCATTTCAGATAGAGATTGTCCATAATGAGTCAGCTCCTCCTCCTCGTTCAGGTTGTACATGTCCTTTTTCTCATGGGCGCGCTGAAACGCGTCATTTAAAAGTCATTCAAGAGACTTCAACACAATTAGTTAGTAAAATGTTGGCATGGCTCACCTTTCTCTCCATGGCAAACCTCTGCAGGATCTTTTCTTCAGGTGCCATTTTGGTGTCGTACTCCCCAAAGCGCCTGTCTATGAACTTGTTGCTTTTGTTCTTCTGCTTGTACTCCTTCAAGAGTGTCTCCTTCCTCTATTGGATGAAGGAAAACATCGTCTCATTCAATGTGAACCATGGCACTGAAGCATGAAGAACTCTTTTCTTATTTTTTATTACAGTGGTTGTCAATTTTTTTTTTTTTAATTAATTAAGTGCCACCCAAAAAATACTTTACAGTCGGCATTGTCAAAATGTCAACTAGCGCAGAAAAAAAATAAAGGGTTAACAAAATGTGACTGAGTGACCATGGAACAGATTGTTTCCATTTAAATGATTCCCTATGGGGGGGATGAAAAATGTACAATTGCTGTCTCTGGAGTCTCACCTTATTGATGGCTTTGGAGCGGGACACTCCAGGGAGGCCCACATCATGCTTGCTTTTCCTCCCAAGCACATCGAATTTCTTGCGGTTGATTTTTACCTCAAAAGGGTTGTTCTTGATCTCGGAGGAGGTTTTAACTTTGCGAACTTTGTCGGCCGCGCTCCGCTTTTTGGGCACCTTCCCCATCTGGAAAAGTCATTTATCATCAGCGCTTATAACAAACAGTCATTATTAAATGCTGAACAGTAATGTATTTCTGCACTCCCAAATTTTTATTATTAGTATTATTACATTTATTATTACGCCAAACAAGCAACTACTGTTGCTCGGCAAATTCACACATATCACTTATGTCCATATTTTTCGTGAAAAAAAAAATCCCAATGACACATTTCCTTATAAATAGCCCAAATTGAGGTAGACCGATGTTTTACAAATTTACACCATCTTTTCAAGACGTTTTACAAATTTACCCCATCTTTTCCAAGTTACAACTTCCATTTATTGGGGCTACAAGTTGTAATTTTCCACTTCCAGTAAGATTCAACTCCGCGCCAGACCTTCAGCATTCACACGAAATCTCTACAGGAACACGATCATATTGCAGTACATGTCTCTGTTTCTGAACAAATACATTAGCTTTGTTAGCTAAACCATAAACAAACAATCACTTGAGAGATTACCGTGTGTCACGAAGAGACCAATTATATCCACCGCGAAGACAACATTTATTCGCTAAATGAAGCCGAAGTACACTTCAATGACGAAAAACAAATTTAATGTAGTATCCACGTTGTTTCGCTTCAGGTTTACCACATGCCTACGAGAAGAGTAGACGCCACGGGTGAAAGTTCAAAAAACAAAGGAAAGCGAGCAGTTCTGTCGCGCGCTTACCTACAGCGCCACTATAGCGTTCATAAATAGAATTACATGTTTGACACGAGCAGACACGAATCGTGCAGTTGTGTGAGATTTGTGTGAGATTTTAAACTGATATAATATTACATTGTTTAATGACGTTATTGTTTATTATAATTCTGACATTTAAATGATAAATCTAAAGGTAAAAACTTTCCCATGAGGTCATCTTTTGTCCATCTATTGCGTGATTCTGGACCAAACTTTAATTACTTATCTACAATGTATGTATCCATCCATTTCAAAACTTAATCAGCGCGGGTGATGAACAAACAACCATGTACACTCACATTTTCAACAACTGACAATTGAATATGTCAATCTGTTTTATGTTTTGCGAAATGTAGAAGTTTTGTGGGATGTTTTTAGTTACTTTTCAATTGTGTGGTACATAAAGAAGTGCAGTACTTTAAAAAAAATACAAATAAAAAAATAAAAAATAAAAAAAACTCCACAGAATGTACAGATGATGCTAAGTGTGACCATACAAATTTATCGCCAATGGCAAAGAGAACGTGATGGCAACCATAGAACATAGAATGAGAAAAATATGAAGATGCTAATGATACTGCTAGTTAGGGAAATGAGCAAGTAAGTAAAAAAACACAAAAACAAACAAAACAAAATTACATGTCTTTCAGGCTTATTTAAAGAGAGTCATTTAGCTTCATCATTTAGCTGTATCTTAAAAAAAAGGTATCAAACAAACTTGTTTATTAATATGGCACATAAACTAAATGCAAATCTGCCTAAATTGTTGTGTACCATGTAGAGGTAATATGTGATGACTATAGAATGCAAACAGTTACAGAAAGGGTGAGTCATTTTACTTTATTATGGTTTTATTAAAAGATGGTGGAGCTGAAACAGAGGTGTGTTCATTTCTACGGCACATACATAACCTAAAAAGCATATACATTAAAATTGTTTGCAATGTGGTTAACGATGACGAGAAAAAAAAAAAAAAAAAAAAAAAAAAAAGTGGTTCACAGTGCTCTCTCACAGCAAGCTAATTATGGCTCGTCTATAGCATGTGACAAATTAAAATGTAATATTCATAAAAATAATGCACACACACACACACACACACACACACAGAGAAAAAAAAATCAATGTTTATCTTTGTACACATTCATTCATAGTAATCCAACTACTGGAATAAAGCCCATAAACGACAGGTTGTTAATATGCTCGTATACGTTAGCCGCAGTCACAAAATTAGTAGTTTTTGTCATTTTAACATTGAAATGAGAGGGTTTTTGTTTCTGCATTCACTTGATTTTGTTCTTAAAAGACACTTTCTTATATTGTTATACAATCCAAATACATTCTTGTGGTTACAATAAGTGTCTTTGCTTTACACTGGGTGCTTCTTATAAGACATGCATTTAACAAAATAACAAACCAAAAAAAAAAAAAAAAAAAAAAAAAAAGGCCAGCAGAGTGGACAAAGACAGGAGGCATCCAACCCTAAATGATTATTTTTTACACTGTATACAAAATTGGCACGCGCTAAAGGGAAATTAAAGGTTAAAAAGCCAGCGACTAGTGGTGTTAAAACAATAAAAGGGGCTAAACGCGTGACGGAGCTCATATTTAGGACTCGGGCTTCTTTTTGTTTTTCTTCAAGAAGGAAGGAGTGCGGAACTTCTTTTTCTTTTTGGAGGGGGACTTGCTGGGAGACTCGTCACCTTCAGCAGCAGTGGATTCCTCGACGTCGTCGGCGGTTTCGGTGGCAGCAGGGGCAGGGACGGCATCGGAGTCCTCGGCAGGAAGCGCTGGGGCATCGGACGGGTCGTCGGGGGTTAAGTCGGGCAGGGTCTGTCTCAGGGTGGCGGCGTCGCTGTCGTCCTTAAACGTCGGCTCCGGCAAGGTCTCTGATGGGGGACAGCGGCAACGGTTAATGACAGAAAATGGCCGCTGTTGAGCTCTCACTCACACCAACTAAGGCGCTGGAAGAAACAAGCCCCTTTTACGCTAGCTGAAAAAGAACAGCTTTAGGCCCCAATCGCACCTGAGCTCCCGAGATTCTGCCAGCATTAAAACACTGTATTTCCTCAAACAATGGCCTCCGCTCGCACCACCACACCACAATTAAGTAAATCGCTACACAAATAGTGTTGCTTTCTCCATAACATGTGGGTTGCAATTAAAATTACGACTGGCATATTTTTCTAAGGATATTTACCAAAGTGTCATCTGTAAAGCTGAGTTTCGTTTTGAAAGTAAGTGCCCACAAAATTAAAAGGGAAGTCAAAGAAAATTTTCTTAACAATATGTTCTATGCGCCCCCAGTAGTCTAAACATGATATTCTGATTAATATTACGTTTATATGAATTAATCCACCCGTTTTTATCCATCCCAGGAGGTGGCCATTTTGCCACTTACTGTCAACTGAAAATGTCATCACACTTGCTCGGGGCTCAGGCAGCGACCAATCATGGCTCAGCTTGCAAACATCACATGATCAAACGCCAAAAAACAGGTGAGTCATGATTGGCGTTTGAGCCCTGAGCAATTGTGATTGCATTTTCGGTCGACAGCAAGTGTCAAAATGGCCGCCCACTGAGATGGCTCAAAACAGGTGGATTTTGCAGCTTCATTCATTTTCTACCGATCAGAATGCAGAGCAGGGTTATTATAGTTTTGGAATTTTCATTTTAGATAGTTTTTACTTTGTTTTGAGTTTTGTTTTTTAAATTTAGTTTGTTTTAATTAATTTTCTGGGTGGTTCTGTTAGTTTTTATTAATTGTAGTTATTTAAAAAAAAATGCTAAGTTATAGTTTAGATTTAGTTAGTTTCTGTACTAGTTTTTTTTTTTTTTAAGTGTATTACGTGTGCGCAATATTTAGTAAACACCACGGTAAAATGAACAAAGTAACATTAGTCACCTAGCGGACTGCAGCTAGATGACATCACTTCTGTGTGACACAGTTTCAAACGTCCTTATTCTGGTTAATATCAAATAAATATATTCAAAATCATCTGCATTAAATTAATAATGGTAACAAGGACTAAAACGAAGGACATGTTAAGAAAATTGCTTTTTGAATTTTAGTTTTAGTTTTTTCGTTAATTTTCATTAACTAATATAACCTTCATGCAGAGTAATGAGGGCACATACAATATGCTATTGTAAAGAATATTTACTTATATTTTATGAATATAAATATCTCTAAAGATAGAGGGAAAAAAACCCAAAAGAATCAGAGAAGACGACACCGTACATAGAAGTAGAATTGATGTCGGGCACACTTTCCAGTTGAGAAGATAAAAAGGCCCGGCCACTTCATGAGGAAATCAGAGTACTGTTTTTGTTGTTGTTGATGTAGATTAGTTTTACCTTCATTTAAACAGCAAAATCTTAACAAGTGCCATTCCTTTGATCATTTCCACCCTGCGTATATAGACAAAAACACGTATATTACTGAATACTCTGCTACAGACTACTTTGGTGCTTTCAAAGGTTTTAAGGAAAATCACACAAGTGAGGTCACACCACCACACGGCAACATTCTTAACCTCCTGAGACCTAATACTACTTGCTCTAGTAAAACAGAAATGATCCTAATCTAAAAGTGTATCATCATCAAACTTCTCAAACTCTTAAGTTGGAAATCTGTCTGATTAAAAAGGGTCGCAGGAGGATAATTGAATCTGAAATGAAGGCGCAACCGGCAGCCAAACAATCGGTAACCAGTCGCATGAAGCTCACACTGCTACCAAAAACACCAGTTTTAATGTTAGTCTAATATTATTCAGCCCACTACGCAACCATTCGTCTCCTACACACCCACACACAAGATACATATAACAATATAGCGACAGCTTTGGCCTTGGAGCAGCGTTTCCAAGCGCGACAGCATAAAAAGCCAACAGCAGGTAGCCGCACACAGATACTCAAATAAGGCACTTGTGTACCTGGTGAAGAAGACATCTGTAATATGAAAAAAAAAATAAAATAAAATTCAGGATTTCACCTAACCATTTGGAGAAGGAAAATGTGGTTATTTTTCGACAGTGCGTCGTTGGCAAGGAGCGAGGTTAGCTAATAACGAAAAGGTGGGTGGTGAGGGTTACTTCAGGGCCATCTACTACTCTATATAAGTTTGATACCACTTTTTTCCGGACCAATGCTAGTACAAGTATTCACTGGAGTACTCACATATATCAAGTACCAATACCTCTACTACTTTTGATGTATACAATTTCTTTTTGATGCCGATGATGATACACCAATGTGTCAAATTGCCGTGGTATAGTGCCAACTACTGGCGAGGAGGACTTAATGTCAGATTTTGTTTTGCCTTTAGCATCTATGGCTGGTATCGGCAGCCTCCACAAGTACTCGAAACTTAAGATAAGGGCAGTATCGGCCCCATACGTGGAACTCACCCAGCCATCATTGGTTGGCGGGATCATTTTGTTAAAGGGGAAGTCAGCTCCCAAGTTGTGCAAAAAACAGCCACAACTAAACTGTTTATTCGTTTTTGGTTAAAAGCGGTATCGTGATAACTGATTTGAGTTGGGGGGAACTCTGAAATAAACCTCACCCACATCCAGGAGCCAGACGAGGAGTTAAGGGGTCACGGAGTCGTTAGTCTAACGTAGCTCTAGCACTATAGCCATGCAGCAAGAGGAAGGGCATGCCGGAAGACAAGCATGGAGGTGGTTTGGCGTTGAGTCATTAGGTGACGTGGTGAGGGGTGGTGGAACTGTACGTACTTACTATGGTAACAGGTACTCTTTTGCATTTCCATCTCCTGATTGTAATCGCAGCCACAAAGAAGAAAAGCACAAGTAGAAACAAATGTCTATGCAGATCAAACCACAGGCACAGTGTTAAAATAAAAAAACAAAATTTGGGTGTGGAAAAAAAAAGAAAAGAAAAAGAATGGCAGCCTGCCATTCTTAGTGGCCCCAACGAGATGGAAGATGGAAGGCGGAGGATCAAAGGGGAGACATGTAATAGAACAACAGCTCACATCTTGGATTACAACTGACGTCAAAGCTGCACATTTAACGCTTATCTTGACTTAACTAATTAGACAATTACAAAATAATTATACAGTATCACTTTGGATGCTTCTGTGACATAGGTGTAATCCAATTGCAATAAAGACCAAGAGGAAGGACATTCTCATATGTTTATATTTTATCAACTTAGCATGAGAAATACCTTTTTTTTTTTTCTTTTTTTTTACAACTATTTTTCTCACAGGAAATATTGGAAAGTTAAATTTTAGCAACAATTCTACAGTATACTGCAAATCACTAATGATATATAATAAGGATGTATCGTGGGGGGGAAAATATTCTGATTTCTTGCTGAATTTGTTTGATAATTTCTTGGTAAGTTGAAAAAAACTGTCTCCAAATATATTAGTGTTGATTGATTATGGTAAGAGACAGAAAGACATTAAAAATGTGTAAAGATTAAAATGTGTAATTTATCGTGTTATTGTATTCCCAAGCGGTGACACACACAAAAAAAAACTTTGGTACTTATAGAAACTCTAAAGCTTTAACCGTGTCTCAGCAACCACTTAATGACCAATCATGGCTCAGCTTGCAAACGTCATATGACCAAACTCAGAAAACAGATGAGCCGTGATTGGTCGTTATCTGAGCACTGGCCAAGTGTGATGTTATTTTCAGTCAACAGCATGTGGCAAAATGCCCCCGGAGATTTATATAATAATGCTAATTTATACTCCACAAATGCAATATTAACATGAATGTCATGTTCAGACTAATGGGGGTGCATAAAACATCTTAAAGAAATCTTTTGACTTGACCTCACCATTAATGTTCAAATTCCTTTTTATGATTGTTTTACAATTGTACTACGTAATTTTTCCTCTTGGTCTGTTATTACTCAAACACAGAACAATAGAAATGCGATTAAAACATTTAAACAGCCACACGGATGCATAGTAGACTCCACATTGCCCACTGGAAGAGCAGATGTCATCCATCCAGCCTGGAGGACTCGTGGAAACCCCAAGTTCAAACCAAGCTGGGCCAGCCGGAGCCCCAGGAGGTTAATTGGGCCAACCTTACCTTCCTCTGCTCTGACTGGAGTACTGGGTGGCGTACAGGTGGCCTTTGGGTTTTTGGCCTCCTCATCTCCCTCTGGTTCTGCCAATTGCTCTTGATCTGGGGGTGGAAAAAAGAAAAAAAGAAATTAATTTGACGACCAGACTAAATAGGAAAGACCGATTGATTTAAGGCAAGAGGGCTTCATCCATTAAGGCTCAGTTGAAATCCCCCTAAAAAAATATCCCAAAAAGCCGAACAAATTGACACATGGACAAAATCCTTGGTAGAAAGAAAAACCCACATCTATCGCTAACAAAAAACAAAAAAAACAAAAAAAAAACTGACAAGCAATCAAGCAATATACCACAGTACATAAAAATGCACTGAAATTTAGTCAATAAAAAACAGACATTGCTTTATTTTTGCGGTCCAAAATATCTAAAAAATAAATAAATAAAAAAAATAAAAAAAAAATAAAAAAATAAAATAAAAATAAAAACATAAAAATATTAATAATACATAATAATACATGAAAAACTTGGGCAGTACATTTCAATCCAAAATCCCTTGATAGTCTGGTGATTTAAATGCATCTGGCACAGGTTGAAGACACCCTATGCCGATTGCACAAAGCAGCCCCAAAACGGAACCAAGTCTCAAGACATGCAGTGGCAGCCCCGAAAGAAAACGGAACCCTCCTCCATGTGTTTTCTTCTTTGTAATGTATCTTTCGGACATGGTTGCTTTCAAGCCATGGCTTTATGAATATATTTTACTATCACATAAATAAATACAATTACTTTTTTTCTTTTTTTTTTTTAATTGTAGTCCAATGGGGTTTTGCTACCCCAGCATTTCTAACACTGGCACCATATTTCAGTCAACATCACCTTGGTTGTCTTGAGATTTTACATATTCAAGGCCTGCTTGGCTGGATGCAGTAAACTGAACCACGTTTCAAGACACCCTGTGCCCGATAGAAACTACTTTCATCTACAGATACATTCAGTAGCAAAAATCAAACACCTTTACCGGTACCACATCGTTATTTAGTAGTGTATGCATTATGGACAATATAGTATTGCTACTCCAAGGTTCCCATTACAGGTTTATAATTGAATTTAATTTAGCCACTGTGCTAAAGACATGGATAGGTTGTCTTCTTTTAGGGTACCAACAACTTTGTCCACGTGTGTAATTAATTTCAAAGGTGCAGGAGAGAGTGGATACCAACAGATATCCATCCAGGAAGGGTTAGCAGGAAGAAGCATCACTGTTTGCAGTCCAAATATGGGCTGTTCTGATTGGAGAGGTTAAAGCACAGCACACCACAGCAAAAGGCACGTTTGGATGCGAGGAGCGAGCACCCGGGCGTCCTCGGCTCCTCGTTCCAATCTGCAGAATCCTCGGATGCCTTTGGCATCAGAGCGAGGGGATTTGGGGGAAGGTAGGAGGGGAGCAGCAGACTCAGGACCCGCCCAGAAAGGGGAGAGAGGACAGGGCAGGGATGATCGCCTCCGCTTCACCTCATGTACCTTCAGCCTGATTCGCCTCCATCGGCTCCTTGCTGAGGGCTCGCAGCACGGCGCAGTGGAACTCCTTATGGGGGGAGTCCGGTTGGATTACATCTGTAAGGCCAAGGGTCGGGTGGCCCTGCCCGGAGGCTGTTGCTGTGCCGGGTGCAGAGGGCACAGGAGGGGGATCGGGGGCTTCAATCGTCAGCACACGTTCCAGCTCGGACGACAGTGCTGCCTGACAATCACCAGGTTCCTGCACTGTGTATCCAAGTTGGCAGCGTACGTGTAGGTGGAGAGACATCATTACCCAGCTATACAACCAATCTTCATATATGGAACAATGCTGTTGTAATGCAGCAACAAATGTGCTTTGATTTCAAAACTTCATACTCTCGCAATAGTAACAAGTCAAATGCGAAGAAAATTGTTATGTAAGCGTAAAATTAAGTTGTGGCAGTCCTGAAATCCCAGTCTACCTGGTGCGTCATCCATTCAGCCGGCAGGGAGGGGGGGTTGCTTCTTGAAGATGGCTGGGAGTGAATAAGTTCAAAACTCAATGTTTTTCCAATTCTATGTTGTTTTTAATTCCGAAGTTTAGTCCATGTCTGAAATGTTCAAACGTGTCGCCTTTTCTTGACAAATTCAAACTCCAACAGAACACAATGTAACGTTTTCTCAATGTGAGCACGTTTCCAAACTACTTTGTCAGCAAATGATGGCACTGGCAAATGGAAGACTGTCTAATCAGATTACTCCGAGGTCATATGCTCCTCACAGCCTCTAGGGGAGCTGTACAACATCCATAGGGATTGCATTAGCTCCTGTATTTACCTTCAGGTCCTTTCTGCTTCAGCTCTACCTCTCGACGATACTCGTCCAGCTCTTGGTCGGTTAGCTTGTTGAAGGGGTTGGGGCCCTGCTTGCTGACAATCACTTTGGGCTGATACTCCTTCTCGATAATAGCCTTGGACGCGGTCACCAGTTCTCCCTTTAGGACAAACAAGAGAAGGGAAGGGAGGAAAAACAAAAAGATACCTCAAAAACAAGCTGAAATTTGACATTAACATGGATTTTAGCGACTCATATATTTTTCTTGAGCAACCAGAACCGATTTTATTTAACTTCAACAAATTTCATTAGACAATGAAAACAATCCATTCAAATTGTCCATGTCAAATCGACAAGATGTCGATATGCTGCTCATAGTCACTACTAACTAGGAAAAAACATTTGTAGCTAGGAACCACTCTGACTGGGTGTGATACACAAACCAGCATTATAGTCAGCAAATTATTTTTACCATTCACATTTAGCATCTATTTTCACTTGTCTTATTCAATAAAACAGTGTGCAAAAATTCCCCTTTTAAACTTAACAATAGCGTTTAAAGGAGTAGGAAGAAAAATACTATTCCTATAATACATAGAGAGGAGACATGGAATGAGTGGTGAAGAACAGTTGACTGCCTTGTCAGGGCAGAGCACTGACGGAGTCGGGACAGTGTGTGTGAAAAGGAATTCTGTAATATTAAGACCAGGATATGAAGTAAAACACTGGACACTCACTTTTCCTGTCCTATCACTGTAAAATCAATTGTTGCCATCTTAAGTATTTTATGTCACTTGTCACTGGCACGATCTAATTATCAGATTGTAGGATTCTGTGTTGCTGTGTAAAAGTGCACACTTATTGCGGCAACAAAACTTTGCTGGGTTCTGGTAAAACACAAAGCTGAATAAAATGGTTCAAATTTGCAGGACCTCCATATAAAAGAGGCAAAAGTCACTCCTGTACAGAGCATAGCCTCCTTTACACACATCATTCAAACATGGCTACAGACTCTCCTGAGAGATACGATGTGAGTAACAGATTAGTGACTGGAGCTTCAAGTACCTTTCTAATAGATCTAGCAGGACTATAGGACCCCTCGGAGGCATCGAGGCCGTCAATAGTGTCTGTACAGTCAGACAGAGGGGCGTCCTGCAATAGTAAACCCAGTGAGGGCAGAAGGCGATAGGAGGGGCAGCAGACTCATGTTAGCAACCGGGAATCTTGACACACGGATTACACGCATGCAAAAGCGGAAAGGTTGCACGCAAGCATCATCATCACTGCACAATTCACTTGAGTGTACTCCCTCTCCTCCCAAATTTCCTCATATAGTGGCTAGGGATGTAACGATATCCAAATATTGCCATTATCGTTACATCCCTAATAGTGGCCAGAGGGATATATTTACTTCACTGCAGAGTAGCCAGTGTATATCAGGGTTATTCAGTAGGGGGTTTTGTCTCACATGGAATCAGGCCACTTCCTCTTTAATCTCCAGCGAAAAACTCAACTTTACAGAATCCACGTCAGCCATGCAGACAGTGTGTGTGTTGGACTATATACACGTCTACTTTTACAACAACCCATGGCTGTATCAGGAGTCACAGAAAAAGGTAGTTAACAGCCACCATCGGTTATTTTATTCCAGAGATGGTGTTGATTTGAGGTATATTCAATCAACTGGAGGCCGCTATTTAAGGAAAACACAGCATTGGATTTATTTGAAGCTGGAGATTGGAGACAGGATGACTTTATTGCATTTGATAGGTCTGGTATTATATTCAGTTTACTCACACCTGTGCATCCACTAGAGCAAACATGCAGAAAAGCACACATGCAAAGTGAGGCGGTACCATGCGCCAAAGCGGTATCGGCTCTTTTGAAAGTGGATTTTAATATCAACAAGCTCGATTATATAGCAAATCTGTTCAATTCCCCTCGTGTCTTGCTCTTGCTTGATTCTTTGAAGCAGAAAAACTACCCGACATAATGGCGATGAACGCATGCACGAAAAACATAAAAAGTGTTGTTGTTTTTTTGTGCTCAGCAATCCATGAAGCCTGCCGAAGCGCATCCAAAAATGTATAAAATTATGACGTAATAATATAATGCATAATGTTCATGGGCTTTTTGGTATTAAGGGTTCCTGACCTGGAGAGAATAGATTTTAGCCACATTTCCGCCAAAGAACCACCTATTTCTTTTTGTTTTTGTTGTTAAAGGTTTCTTAAGGTACCAAAAAAAAAAGACCTGTTTTTGGCAACTTACCAGTTGTACCACTGTACCTAAAAGGGTGGATGTCCAACTAATTGGTCAGCACAGGAGAATAGCCGACAGAAGACTTTCCTTTCCCACAAATCATGAGCTATAGGAGGTGATGTTTACATCCATGAAACATTTACATATTTAGTGTAGAACAGACATTGGCTAAGGTGGACACTAAGGAATTTATTTTGACTTTTTGATATTTCAGTCTGCTTGCAGTAGGGCAGGAACTCAACAAGAGCTGTGTTGACAAGTAGTGTGCATTGGTGCAGTTTGCATCCATTTTGTAATGTGCATTAACATCTACAAGACTGGAGTGGAACTGGGAATTAGATGTGCATGTCTGTCTCATTTTGACTTTCCTCCAACAGGTTGGCAGTCTGATGTCAAGTTACAGGATTTACATCCTGCCTACTTGGTGGAAATGTGGCGTTTCTGTTTATATACACACAGACACAAATATTTTGATCATTTTGTTATGTACAAACCAAATAAAAGTCATTATACAACCAAATAGGAGCAAATATTCCTCTCCAGGTCAGGAGAAAAATGACATTGCAGCACCGACCTGCTGAAAGTTGCGCTCCACCACTGAGCCAGCGCACAGAACCTGAGACTGAGGTCCCGCGGTTTTAATGTCCTGCAGATTCTGCTCACGGATCTACAAAGACACATAAATGGTAAGTAAGAATATACTATAATGATAAACATGATCAAGAATAAACAGGAACATAATCCAAGGCTACCTTATTCCTCATTTCCAGCACTTCTTTGGGATTGGTGTTCAACGGGATGAACTGATTGGCCACGGCGGCCTGTCGCATTCCTTCCTCTTTAGTCCACTGTGAACGCCACACAACAACACAAAGTCAACACAAAAGAGAAGCAAGATGCTAGGCACCAAACTGAAACGATTCACAAACATTTTTACGCAGGCTTGACCATAACTAAAATAAACATGCTCAACTGAATAAAGACAAAAATGGGCTGGCATGAAAAAAAATTAATTGAAAGAAGTGAGTCAATGATGACAAAAAAAAATATTTTGTTCTGATAAATCACTGGTATTAGCCACTAATGTAATTCATTATTTAAAACATTTATACGTCATTGAGTACCAAATATCCTCAAATAGTGGCCTCCCTTCTTGGCGACAGTGCCACAATTAAGCGACTGATAAACGTGATTAAATAAACACAGCACATCAATAACAACTTTGTGTGCTGCGGCAGCTTTGCAGGCAGTGTATGTTGTGATAAAGACAACCTTTGTAAAAACTAAATTATACCTCTAGGTTGCTGTCATTATTTATTATGCCTGTTACCACCATGAATGGGATTAGACGTCAAAGAATGCTTATTTGATCATTAAATGGATTATAATTTATCAATAGAAAAAAACAAAAACGTTTTAATATATGCTTTAAATCTAGAGGACACCTGGCACTATCCACAGTTGAATAAATAAAGACCTGCTTTGTAAAAACTAAAATACCATCGCTGAGCTGCATGAGATATCTTTGGCACAACACAAACCGCCTGCAGAGCAGACTTGGCATCTCTTCAGCTGACATCTACAGTGGTGTTTAAAAAGAAAGGCCTGTAAAAGCTGCTAAGTATATGCAATATTGCCAAAAGTCACTTCTTGATTCAATCTTACTATAAAATGCATTCATAAAAATAAAGACGTGCCCCTTCTTTACCCCTTGAGAACATTTGGCACCATCTGCAGTTGAGTAAATAAAGGCCCACGCAGAATCCGAAATTAGGCGCACAGTTGGTATCAATAAGTTTAAGATTACACAAATATGATGCTATTGATCTAACTTATTTGCATGATGAGTTGTAACTAAGAACCTTATACTGACCTAAATTGAATTGATGCTCTTAGGCTAAAGAAAGCTGTCTTTGTTCATAAGTGATACGTTGAATAAACTAGAAACTCATTAAAAAAAAAAAAAAAAAAATTAAAAATAAAAAAAAGACCATGAGGTGTTAACATCCCAGGATGAGGATGAAGAGTAGAAAGAGAGGATGAGGTGAGGATCGGGCGGGAGACAATGGCGCTTACGAAGTGAGGAGGGTGGGCAGTGAGGGTGAGCTGGCATCACCAGTCGTTTTCAAAGCTGATTAGACAACATCATCAACAACAACATGGACAAAAGAGAGAAGAAGAGAGAGAGCACCCCTGTTTTGGAAGTGGAATTCCCACATTGCCTCAAAATAGTCCCTCAAATAGATACTTCAACCCAGTCAGTTGTCATCTATCTATTTCACTTTCCCAACAGAAATTACTTCGGTGAGTCTGTACGCTTTTAAAGAGTCAACTGCACACATTTGCACTGCTACTTTGCACTGTTACTAACCAAAACAGGAGTACCGGTACCTGAAAAGTTTCCCAGGCGAACTATAGCGATGTGTCCTGAGTATTAAGGTTTGTTTTTACTTTCTTTTTTTTTTTTTATGCACCAATGTTACTATTACAATAATACAGATGTTCTGATATTGCTTTAAAAAAAAAGAAGAAAAAAAGATATATTACCTTGTTTGCAATGTGAGATGGTTATGCAGCACAAGTACAACTTATTTTTCCAACCATGCTACAGGTGATTTGCACATTGAAAATAGTGAGTAGGTCAAGGTAGTTTTTCTTTAAAAAAAAAAAAAAAAAAAAAAAAAAAGTGCATAACCTAATTTGTTTGTAAACGGCGTCATTCCTACCCGAAAGTTTTTATTTTCCTCCGTAAAATACTACGAATTTTCTGTGTATAGCACCATTTTGTTGCCTTGTGTTATGTGTCCAACCCGCCAAACGACTGTGCAGTATCATGTTAGTTATGTTATTTAGTCCGCTCAGTTTTGCCTCGGTTCTTTCCGTTTGGCTTAATTTCCCCCAAATTATACCTTTTATGACTATTTGTACACATAATAAATGTCCCTTAATAATCATCTCTTCACATCTGCTGTTGAGTAATGAACATTACCTGATCAACAGCACTATTCACAGAAATACAGATTTTCTAGAAGTAGTAACCCCAGGATCCTCTTTATATAAAACCCTGGTAATGCTCAGCAGGATTGTAATAAAACTGAATCAGTTTCAACACAAAAAGAAGAATGAGCAGCAGGTGAAAAATTGAGCTTTCATGCAAGAATTCTTTTCTCATTACAAACTGTGTCTGCAGGAAGCCCATGATTTTTTTTTCAACGCAGTATTAAGAGTTAAATATGAGGAAGGAGGGAAGGAAGGTGGATTGAGCATGAAGATGGACATGTAAACAATATATATACTCACTGAGGAAGAGCCTCACAACACAACATCTCCTACTTTTCCAACAGGAGATAATTAATTTTTATAAAGCCAGATCAAATTAGTGTTTTTTACCCCGCCCCCAAGCTGTCAATCATGCAGGTTTAAAGAAAATTATAATCAACTCAATAGGAAGCAATTGCATTTTTTTTTTCTTTTTGGGTGGGAAAAGGCAAATCATAAATTCAAGCGGCATAATCCTGAAAAAGGGCATTCAGCCGGTCTTAAGTATGCAAGCAATTTACTGTTTTAGTTTAACAAAGAAATAAAAAATAAAATGTGCAGCAGAGTGGTGCGCACCCCCTGCTGCTCGCTCCTCTGGGAAAAACATCATCAACAAACATCAACAACGCATTTCACTACCCACAGATGTGGTGGGGCATGCGGTGGGGCAGCTGGTGGGCCGTCGTGATACATTCAAGCTCTGTGGGGGGGAAAAATAAACTACTTCCACTCAATTGACTAAATTCAATACCTGTACATGCTATTATATATTAAAGAATAGGCTTAGTCTTGTATTAATTAATCAGGGTATTTTTTTATACAGGTTAGATATTGTTTATTTAGTGTGAATTTTGAGTTAGCTAACTCTGATTCACTTAGATTTTACTTTGAGTGTTTTTGCCTTTTTGCAAATGAACAAGTAAAAAATATATATATTTGCCCACATCAGAACAGAATTTTGTACTCCCAACACCATCCACACATTTTAACTAATCGGGAAATTTCCATAAAGGGCATAAACACCAACAAGATGAGGGACAAAATTGTGATGTACTTATGAATATTGAACTTGTCAAGTTCATTTTAAAAAATAAATGGAAAAAAATATCTCATCTTAATAAGAGTTAAGCTCGAACGCTAAAAATTGAGCTTCAGAAATTGCCACAATTTTTAATTCTGTTTTTAGTAACCTAAAAAGACCTAACAAATGTGAAAATGCTTTTAAAAATGCCATTGTTCGCATATTGAGATTACAATGCCCCAATTTGCAAATAAAAAAGTCTTCACAATCTGTGAAGACTGTTTTATCATTTTTTTTTTTGTTTGCAATAAGGCAATAAGACTTTTCCCCTCACAGCCCAGTCCATTAAGATGTCAACCAACTGCCACCAACAAGGCAACTACTGAATACACACACACACACACACACACACACACACACACACACACACACACATGTGAACAATAAGGTAGGCACAGACCAAGCAGTTGGTTATACAGCTTGGCACGCAGACACCGGACGAGAGAGACTGCAGCAAGGGTTTGACGTGATCGTGTGTTATGTTCGTCCACACCTTAGGCTTCGACTTGGGACTGCCGCCGTCGGGCCCGTCCTCGCCGGGCTCGTCGGACCGACCGCCGGCATTGAGCCAGCGGGTCTTGTCGCGCTGGCCGCGCTGGAAGCTGTGTTTCATTGGGGAGCGAGTGCCCGAGTCGCTGTCCTCGCCGTAAGAGTAACCGGCGGAGTGAGCGTTCTCCACGTCACTGTACTTTTTACCTTTGTCTCGCAGTGCCGGACAGCGGTAAGGGTAACCGGTCCTGTAGCCCTGATGGGGACCAGATAAGCAATGAATAACGGTGCATCCTGCAAAACTAAAAAATGCCCATGTTTCAGGTTGACGTACCAGGTTGTCGAGCATTCGCATGAGCGCCTCAAACTCTTGCTCCCCTACTAGCCATTTGGGATGGGCTGAGGACCCGTCGCCGGCAGGCTCGGGAACGCGAGGACGGGACTTGTACTTGCCCGGATCAAGCATCACAAGGTTATCTGGGCCTCCAGCGCTGGCCAGTGTTCGCACCTACAACAAAAATTAATGGAACATGATATCGAATATTATAAAAGACAACAGATGAGATATACTGTATGTGTATGATGAGATATGCCTTAACAAGCTAGTACCCAAACTTGGCATTTTATATTGTGCGTGAGCCCACTTGACACGTCTGGTACTCATGGCTAGTGTGAAAGATCTGCTCAGTACTCAAGACTAGTTAAGTGGTGATAGCCATCCATATTCAGCTATTATGCTGTTTATATGTTGATTTGTAGTAGAACGCTGTTCTATTCATTCTTTTGAACTTTTGTTCTGACCGGAATTAAATAATCTATCCAAGAAAAGCTATTTCTAGAGTCTGCATGTGTCCCCGTGAGGCTCCGTAAGTGGCAGTGTGCATGATTGCTAGTTTTGTTACTCATGACAACATTTAATATAATAATCAAAAATTAAATTGGTGCCACAAGATGGGGCCAGAGTGGGAAGATTTTCCTAAAGATCATTTGAATGGTACTCTACTGTCAAGTCATTCTATTTTAACACATATGACATGAAGTGTTTTGTTTTGTTTTGTTTTTAATTGTGTACTCTACCTTCAATGCCATCTCACCAGTTATTCATGACAACTGCCGCCTTGCACAAAATAAACAGAACTGCTACAAATTTCTCACGACCCAAAAAAAAATAATAATAATAATTCAGGCGCACTCAGCCACACCTGGGCACATGCATTTGCCTTGCAATTCATGAAATGGCTGGTATTCAAAGTAGCTGCCACTTGACACAACATAAAACAAAACAATAAAAAAATAAAACAATAAGAAATAATCAATGAAGTTAAAATAAAATCACCCTCACCTGAATCTCACATGCGTTGACCAGGTTGTTGATGTAATAGAATGCTTCCTCCACAGTTTCGCCCACAGACACCAAACCATGGTTCCTCAAGATAAGCACCTGAGGAGGTAGGAGGAAATGGACGTGTTTTAGGATGAAAACCAAACAATATAAATAACAGCACACACTGAGATGACACCTTGGCGTTTTTGCCCAAGTTCTTCTGAATGACAACGCTTTCCTCATCGTCCACCAGTATGCCTTGGTAGTCATGGTAGGCCACCTCACCAAGGGCAAGAGCCTCAGGCGAGATGGGCAGCAGACCGCATTTCATAGCAGATACCTGGAATTGGTTTAAACAAAAATTGGTGAAGTTTACGTTATGTTGTTCAGAATTTACAGGGACACTTCACCACTTAAGAATTTGTCTTTTTGATGTGAGACCCCTTGTAACTGAAATAAATAAAAATTAATTAATTAATAAATAAATAAATAATGAAATTGTAATTGCAATACTAATGATCTGTGACCTTACACTCACAAAACTCACAAAATAGTCAAATTTGATGCCGACATGAAATGGAACTGGCAAACAAAAAAACAAACAAAACAAAACAACAACAACATTGTAATTTGGCAAAAAAAAAAAAATAGCTGCTTTCGAATTAGGTTCTTGGGCAAATTCCTTAGTTAGAGTTTGTCAAAATACCAACCCTGGAATTTGGCCTAAATGACTGCTTAAAACAAAAATGTCTGACTTCCTGTTTAATTGAAGCAAAGAACTCATTTTTTCCAACTTGCCAGACAGCACTACTGAGGGAATTTTGGGTAGAGTCGTGGTCAGGACCCCAAACGTAAACATTTTCATCAGCTTATTTACAGACTTACCGCAGCGCCTGCAGCCGTATGTATATGGACGACGCATTTGACATCTGGCCGTGAAGCAAAGATGGCGGCGTGCAGATTAAAGCCGGCCCCGTTAACGCCAAGGTTAGTGCTTCCCCGATCCACGATGTCACCCGAGAGGTCAATCTTCACCTGAAGGACAGAAGATTAAAAATGTAATGATTAAACAGAGCAATAAACAGAACATCCAAGCAGAAACCGTGATCAAGACTCACCAAGCTGGACGCGGTGACTTCGCTATACAGGAGCCCGAAAGGGACAATAAGAAAACGTTCTTGGTCTGAGCTCACCCTTACCTGGAGGACAAGGAATAAGTCCCATTACACCGGATGTTCCACCAATTGTTTTTGCTGTCAATCATCTTACTGAGAGATGGTTGTAGATGAGTTGCGACCAGCCAAACAGGTCAGTGAGCCGGTAGAAGGCCGCCAGCTTGCATCTGAGGAGCTTCTCGCCTTTGTCATACGAGATGGAATCCGAGCCACGCAGATCGTTCACCGGAGTCACCATACCCAAACCTGAACAAAAGGGTTAAAAAAAGGAGCGCAAAAGGGAGATATCGCCAAACATGTCAACAGGTGGTGCTATAGACCTTAAACCAGTCCTCAAATAGTTGAGCGGGTGCGATGCCAGGAGGCAGCGGTGGGGACTTACTCATGTTGAGTGCTGCCATACCACCCTGCGGCGCAGCGGGACACATGGACGGCATGCTGGTGGTCATGAAGTCGGCAATCTGCTGCAGCGCTAGCAGGCTGGTGGGTGTCTTGCCCTTCTTCAGTTGATCTTGGATCATGGACTCCAGCTCGTCGCAAAACACCTGCAAAGTGAAACCATTGAAAATGCAACATTATTCCTCCATGGATTGCCTGCGCCCCAAATTTATATCATGGTGTATATTGCATCCCTTCTTGGCACATACATAGCTGATCCTGACTTTATGATAATTACAGAAGCGTAGCCTTTTTGATGCCTTGGAGGCAATGATTAGTGACTTATTCTATGGTGACATTGGATGCAAAGCTTTTGCCTCCTTGTCGTCGTATCATGTTTAGTCACGTAAGCTAGCCAGCCATAGTTTGTAGGTAGTTCAATGTGGACGTTCTTTTCATTGAGTTAATTTATTAAATTTGTATTGGCTAGCGTATGAAGCATCTTGGTGGCACAACACATTGACATACTGGCTCGGGGATACCGTTCATGTCAGACGCTGGACTGTTTTTTAAATATCTGGAACAACTTTAGCATTCAGTGATTTACCTAACTAACAAAATCCAAATGGTCCATAATGTATAAAGCAGCTCTACAACAAGCTTAATACAAATTAGTCCAAATGTTGTCAACATCAATTGCTCATTTTTTTTATTTTTATTTTTTTAAGAAGACAAAAAGAAATAGTATATTGTAGACATTTAATGGAGGTCTTTTTCCACCTGGTCCTGTGGCTGGCCATACAATATGAGCATTTCTGTGACAACAAAGCAGTGAGCACAGACGGGGATACAAAGACTTAATGAACATGCGTTACCGCGATTGGCCTGTTGGGTCCACATCTCTACCTTCAGGCAAATTCATACATCCTATTGAATATACTGTTTATTATCGCGCACTCCTAAAAAGATGCTTTTCACACATCACAATGGACCGTTATTAAAACAGTGGGTGTCTTTGTGCTGAGAATTCAGTTGGTCATACTCATGGCATGCTGTTGAGGAATCAACATGTGATTTATTTGGAAGGCTGTCAAATTTGTTGCTAGTGTAGTGAAAATGTCGGTGCAGAAAGAGGTAGTTAAGCGACCAATCGAAACATGTTTCAATACATCGCATTACGGATGAATCTCTGCTGCGAGTGTCAATCCGGCAAAAAAAAACTTGAATAAGTTGGATAAGTCAACCACAAAAATATGTCAACAAAACATTTGCCTGCAAGCACCGAAGCATCACTGGCACCATGTTATGGTATCCAAAGAGATTTAATTCTTGTTAGCACGGTAGCACCACTGTTACATCTTCAAGACCGTTTAACAGTCTATTAGCACCCTCTAACGGTGGAACATTGATACTGCAGTCAACCAAAGAACAAAGTCAACTTTAACTTATAAATTAAGATTGGCATAATTTGTTACATGCAAACAAAGCAAATCCATTTAATTACTCGATTAATCAAGGGAATAATCGATAGGACGATTAGACATTGACACCCCTGGTTTGTATCTTTAACTCCTTGGCGAGCAAATGGAACTGGCCTTGACGTGTTGGAAACATCTGGTATATTTGATCAAGGAAATTTTGTCTCATAATGCCCATGCATATATCACATCATGAGCTGTGGTGGTTGTCACTAACTCTCCCACTGACCGGGCTTTGCAGTATCATAGAGACCCGCTTCTTCTGTTCCATCATATTAAAGTCCTGGCGCAGGGCGGGCGCCATGTTCCTCTCGCGCAGGTACTCGGGGCTGCTCTCGTCCACCACCCGGTCAAAGTAGCGCTCCTTGTGGGGGACTGTGGCGGGAGGGTGGGCCGTCACCACTCCAGCACCTGATTCGCCGTTCATCCTGGCCTGGCCTCCTGCAAGAGAGAGTGAAAGTTCTTTGGCTTTTTTGTAAAGACATACTGGTGAGCAGGAAACCATTTGCGACCTCAGAAAGGGCCTGAAACCTTCTTATTCCTGCTCAATCATGTTTCAGTCACCTTCAAGAGGTGAGTGTTTCCTTTAGTTTAGTTTTATCATATTGTGGTTAACTTGTATGACAGTTAATTAATAATCAGGGACTTGATCTTTTTTGAGACGGATACCAGTTTGAGTATTTAGTAGAGTGCTCACAGGTACTGAGAACCTATAGGACCTCTAATGCTTTTGATAAATATTTATTGTGAACAATGACCTTTCTTTCTTTCTGGCTGTACTGGTCTCACCAGCAGTAAGGTTACTCAGTCATTTAAACAGTTCAATAAATCCAGTTGGAGCATGAACTTGTTTTTTGACTTAAAAGTGTAAAATTATAACAAAATATACAAAAACAGCTGTAAAAAAAAAAAAAAAATACCTGTGTGATCCCCACGACACTTGTGAGGAATAAGCGGTTCAGGAAATGGATGGTTGGATGGATATACCTGTATATTAAGTGTATTTAATATCATCTACTTTAATCCCGTCTATTTTTCTCAAATGTGGTAAATATGGAACCAGTGAAGGATGGTAAAATGCTGTTGGGACAAAATTTGTATCTGCAAGTCAGCATCGCTTATCATCAGATGTAAATGGTACTTCCTGTCACCTGACTGCCCTGAAAGGTTTGCCATTGATTTTCCCTTTTGTGTTTCTTGGAATCGCGACAAGGTGAGTTTAAACAAACAAACAAACAAACAGAAAACAAGTCAATAGAACAGGTGAGCATTCTCATGAGATGAAGCAAGAAAACTGATTATTAAACGGACAGCTCCGCTTGTGCGAGCGCAAACATGCAAGGCTAATAAGCTTGGTGCAACAGTTGGGGATCAATAATATTAAATGTTCAGACCAAGGTTTGGTGACAATGCTGCACCGAACCAAAACAATCCAATTCTGTCTGTCCTGACTCAATATATTTCAACACAAACCTGGGCACTCAATGCCTACTTAAGCATCCTGAACCCAGTTTCCGCCAAGCATGGTTAAAAGGACATGTTTTGACAAAATGACTTTTTAAAGGTTGGATACAAACGTTATGTCTAGTAGAGTGCCTGTTCAACCAACAACTGTGCAATTAAACTCCTCAGTAAACCATTTATCTGTCCACAGTTTGACTAATTTTAAAATTTGAATATTTATATAAATATTCTATATAGTCGATCCATCCTGCATTTATTTTGCATAATACTGACCCCACAGCAAATTTCTCCGCCCATGGGTAATCCGAGTGAAGATCCGGAGCCACTTTGAAACAACAGCCACTGGGCTTCACTGACTGAAACGTCTTGCAGGGGCACGATCATGCAGGGATACCCACATAAGTCACATGTGTGACCTTGTTATTATATCAAAGCCTATATGCCAAAATGTTAGCAGAGGTGCTATAGTTTTGTTGGGTTCACAGATAAGCATTGTGTATTGAAGCATTCTCCCGCCCACGACACAGCTCTGATGCGTCATCTCACACTCACAACTCCTCATCCTGCCTCAAAAACGTGGGCGCAGAGATGGCAAAGGGGGGGGGGCATTGGCGGATCTCCAGTCCTGTTTGAGAGTGTCATCTCTATGGAGACCCACCACGTTGCCATGGAGACAGGACGGTCTTGTGAAGATTACTGTTATGTAAGAACAGCTGTGGGCTAAGATCGTAGCAGTACAGTCGGTGTTAAAAGGCGCACACAGCTAACTTGTATGACTGAACTTGCCTTTTTTTATGGGAGTGAAACATAAGTAAATAATGGCACACTCTGCCGGAATGGCCACAGATTAGAACCAAGGGTGTGGTGGTGAAAAGCTGCAGCTGATGCACCAGCCTGCAAATCGGTGTAGTTTATGATATTGACATGGGGAGGGGGAAAGAAGAAAAGAAAACACAGTAAAAGCCACCTGACAGGCTCACTCCAAAACAACAGTGAAAAACAGCTCAGTGGATATTCTGTAGCTGGTTTGAGTCCATCTGCTTGCACTGCGAATAAAGGAAACTAAAACAAAATTATTTAAAGTCCATCTGTTTGCACTCAAGGTGCACAGAGTAAAGATGTTGACTGCTAACATTAGCGTCTTGTGTTTATTTGTAAGTTAACTAGTTAATAGGACTTACCTAAATAAATAATCACTTGTTTGTTTTTTAATACAATTTGTTTGTTTATGAAGGACTTCATGAGATTTCTGTCATTAGCTTCACGCATGTACTGATAGACTGACCTGCTGCAACTCACTGTCGTGTACAAAAACAAGGTCAAAGTGGCAGGTTCAAACGTGCAACCTGATGCTTTCCAGTCAAACATGGTGAAGATGTGTAACACACACACACACAAACACATGCTCACTAGCAATGTCAGGCATTTTGTACTACAGCTTGGCCAGAAGGATAGCACGCAACTTTTGTGTCAAGGCTTTTATCTGTAGCTGACTGCAGAGGCCAGGCCAGATGTGGTATAGTGTTGTGTTAAATGCAGCGGCTGCACATTTATCTATTTGCCGCATGCCATATTGCACAAAGGGGATTAAGGGGTGCAGGTAAACAACAAACTTGACTGTGAGACTGGGAGTTGAAAGATGCTAAACACACACACAAGTTATTTGGCTAAACTTGTTTTCACAATCATGACAGTGTTAAAATGCTCTGTTAAAATAGAATGCTCAATAAATAAACATTTTAAGATGGCATAAATTTTGTTAGTTACATGTATTTAGTTTGAAGATGACAAATCCAAAGTACATTCCAATTCCAATTTAAAAACAAAAAATAAAGTTAACATCATACTTTAAAATGGACTGTATAGTTCACAAATGAAAATTGATTCATTCATGCACTCAATGGTAAACTCATAGTGGGTACACCCCCGCGGCCCCACTACAACAGTGGTAGCATGACTTATTTGGAAGGGAATCATACTACAAAACTAAATCAATATTATCGGTTTTAAGTTTTATTTTGGAACGTGCAACACTAGAAACAAGGATGGGCAGCACAGTTGGAAAGCTGCTAGCTTATCTGCATCACAGTTCTGAGTTCATGAGTTTGAATCTCACCTCAGGCCTACTTGCGTGGGTTTTCACCAGGCATTTTGGCTTCCTCCCACATTCACAAAACATGCATTCACTGAAGACTAAATTGATCATACGTGATAGGTGTGACTGCTGCTTGTTTGTCCATATGTGCACTATAATTGACTGGTGTGGTCACTGTGGTGACCAGTCCAGGGTGTACAACTTACCATTACAATAGTGAGGATAAGTGACAGAAAAATGTATAGATGGATGGACAGAAACAAGGGCCACATTTTAAAATGCACTGCAGTCGAGGGTGTGGGAAAAAAAAAAACACACACACACACAACCATGCATAAGTGATGTGTGTAGTGACTGTGGTGGTGGCAACACACAGCCAGACCGACTCAGTCTCGTGGGAGTTTTTCAACCATATACACAATCCGAAGAGGGCTCATCCACAACCAAGATGAGGAGTAGCTAAATAAATAAAATAAGTGTGATGATAGCCATGAAACCAGTAAACCCACTTAGTGTCTGGCAGCTTTTTACAGTAGGAGGAATACGATTCAATATCAAGTGGACACGCAATTGATTTTTTACCAAGTACATGCCAACGAAAATAGCCCGAAGCGCAAGCGCTAATGACTGGATTGGAACAGTTTCCTGTTTCCAAATAGATGCTAAGCTAAATTGCATTTTCCTGTACAACAATGTAATATGGTGAGCTGTTTTACTTTGGTTTGAGTTGTATTTATTATATTTATGTTCACTTCTCATTACACAGGCATGCAGAGTAAATGAAGTGCATTGAACTTGCCAAACACTAGCTGTTTAACTATTTTGAATAGGGATGGGTGAATACCGCTGCCAGGTATCAGGCCCATACCATCAGTATCGGTACTCAAGACGGTGGCCGATACCAGTGCCGGTCACTAGAAATAAAAAGACTAGGACATTTTCATTCATTTCATGCAATGTCATTGCTGTTTTAGGCTTTAAGGGAAATTTTATGTATCTAAAAACTACTAGTAGTATCATTATCGGTGACTACTAAAGAGTTGAGAAAGAAAACTCTTACTGGAGGGGAAAAAAGTGGTATTGAACATCCCTAATTTAGACTCATCCATCCATTTTCCTAACCACTTATCCTCACAATGTCTTCATGATTAACGTAGGAATGTAATTTGTAAGACGGTTAGAAACAAACACTTCACAGAACCTCATTGTAACAAATTTTTACAAGTGGTCATATTTGATTAGTAATCAATTGAAAAACTTTAACATGCGGGAATACTTCAATGCATGACAAAATAGTGCATCAAAATACATGTACCTGTAAATATAGTATGAATCTTTGCATAAAATGCAAAAACTACAGGGACCGATCCAAGTAGCTGTTGAAAATACAGAACACATCAACACAGGCCTGTGTTAGCTAAATATAAAGATATTATGGATTTAAAAAAACACACCAATAATATATGTTCTCCTCGGCCAGGGTGTTGCAACAAAAATAAGCGCACACCCACTTCCCTGCAGCCTCCATTGATCAAGCAGCGACACATTAGCAAAACAACGTTAGCTTGTTCGCGTCCACTTTTAAAACATACGGCGCACGCAAAACAAGCCAGGAGCCATGTTGCGTCGGGCAAACAACGAAAACCCGTCCTTTCGAAGCTTACCCTCTCGTAGACGAGGTGATGAAATGTAACCGTTGCCAGTCGAAGGCAGACGTATTCCGCTATTTTGGTCCACAGAATCTGTCGATAGCAGGGTGAAATTTCGGCCCCTGCGCTGAGTTGGTCGTCCCCCTAGTTTGGCTCCTCCCTGTCCACCACCACCATCATCCCGACTTGGGTGCGGCCAAGCGTCTAATTGATTTTCATTGGTCAAGCAGTAACATGTGACGTGCCTGTAACGACTGATTAGATGACTACTGCGTAGCTCCGCCCATTGCATGGAAAATCAGATTTTGGTTGCTATAAATTAGCCATCCACTAGAGAGTGCAGTCGGCAAACATATGAGAGTAGGCTTGCAACGCAATGTTCCTATTTTTCCCCTAGAGCTCTTTCGGCTACGGCAGATTTCCTGTCGGGAAAATAACAACAAATCCCCACGTGCTCCCTTATTTAACCTTTCAAAACAACTTAAGCTTTTAAATACTTCTTCTTGCAACGTGACATGCGTGACATTCACGGTTTTACCACTAGATGGTGTTGCGTTGTCAATACTGTCACATGATGCTGAACTCAGAGAATTGAACTTTTAAACTTGTAGTTCCCCTAAAGCTTCAATTAAGCATATGACACCATTATGGGGTTTCCCATAGAAAAAGAAGACTGATAATAAGCCAGAAATATGCAGTGTCAGTGGACATGTGAGAAGGGAGAGCCTCAGGTGAGAACACAAATATTTCCTTTTGCCAACATATCTTGTGTCTGTTCAACAGGAAATGTACGAAATAATGATATTTGATCAGCTCAACAACAGGCAGGGCAAGGTTCGAATGATGAGACGATCTTGGTTGCGCATTGTCCTGACATGATTCAGTGATGATTGTACGTATTGCTTCAGTGCACACTGCACAAGAAGTGTGGGAAACACTTTTTTTTTATTTTTTGCAAGACATGGTTACTTTACTTACCAAAGTAAGATTGAGGAGACAGAATGGGTCCTATAATGAGCGTTAACTGCAAAATTCCTGTCCTCTGCGGTTATCATTACAGTATATGTCAATCTTATGTTATATTTTGTTGTTTTTTTGTTTTTAATGTGTACAAATAAATAGGATCGCTAAAGTACTTTTAAGTATGAATTAAACAAGCCAATAAAGGTTTATGCCTACTTCTAAATATGTGTCATTGAGCTGTTCTGCCATATTCAGCGAATAACCACCCCCACAATGAGTTTCTCAGAAAGTGACTTGTAAGCTAGGCTGAGCAAAGTTTCAGAACCACTTTCAAGCAGCGGCTGAAGCACTATTATGTCAAACGTAAAAGTTAAGCAGAGCTGCAGTGTTAGCACAGATTAGCCTTAGCTAACAGTGTTTTCAGAATTTGCTGTTGATGAACGGTGCTTATTCGAATGTTCTACTAAATTGTGGACATGGGGGTTCACAGTGTAATGGTGTTTGGTGATGTCATGCACCGCACCGCTACATTAATTGACAAAGTGTAATTCAGCAGTTTGGTGATGTATACATTTGCTGGAGAGATAAGAAATAGAAAGAGAAATACAATTCTTTATGCTCGAGGTATTTTGACAAAAACATGTCACAAACGTCATCAAAACACCCAGGATGATTTTAAAGTGTAAAAACTCTTCAGCACTGTAAGTAACTGGCATACATTTCTACCCCTGACTTTTGTCTTTTGCAGCATTAAAAGGAAAGGACAGTCTGCCGAAACCTGTGACTTTTATCTAATAATTTTAGCTAGACCACCAGACAGTGTTCTCTTGAGACTGATCCAGGACCAGTCGCTGCTGACCATTGCCAGGCTGAGAATAATTGCACAGTCTGCTTTTGCAGCATGGATACTACCAGCTCGAGACTCTAAATATACCTGACTGGTGTGTCTGAAGAGCTCTGGCATACAGATAATATACTTAGACTGGAAATCCACACCTTGCCGTACTATGCGCCGTCCATTGTGCATGGAGATGGGGGTGTTTATTTTTATGCTATCCATTTTCAGACCTTCCTTTACCCAAACACCTAAAATTTTAAATGTATATATATATTAAAGGTAAATCGCCTATTAACTTTCGAGGTTCCAAGCGTGTTCGTTTTTATGAAGGGACTATAATAAACAACAACCAGTTAGAAGCCAACCAGTTAGAAGCCAACTGAACAATGACAATACTACTGTATCTTTTCTCGACCCAGTTTTATACAATCTTTCAAAGTGGAAGTGCGAAGTTGTCCTCATCTTGTTGGTCCAGGGTCCATTGATGTGTCGTTGCTATGCAGAAGATGGGTGGGTTGAAGTTGGTGTCAGACGCTTGTGGTTTTTGGTGTGCAAGCATCGTTTTGCAGCAACCGTTGTTTCCAGCCGATGCTTTGACCTACACATGAACTCGAACCTGGACTTTGCAAACCTTACATTTTGCAATTCATTTTCACACTGCATCTTTATTATAATAAAGCATTTTTTTTATGCATAAGCCAACTATTCCTGTGTGGAATTTAATAATAACAAATAATAATAGATTCAGTTTGTAATGCCCTTTTCATCAGCACAATCTCAAAGGGCTATAGACAACAACAACAACAACAACAAAAAAAACATGTTCTCGTGGGTTTTCTCTGGCTTCCATACACATTCCAAAAACATTAATGTTAACTTAATTAAAATTGTCTATCGGTGTGAATGTGAGTTTGAATGGTTATTTGTGGATGGACATATACCGCATGTGCCCTATTATTGACTGGCTGCTTAGGAAAAAGGTCGTTAAAACAACAAAGCATGCGGCGGCTCAGGACTTTTGCACACTACAGTATGTGTATATCTTTTCAAAAGCAGGAGACCATCTCAAGTTGCAACAAATCATCTGTGTGCCACCGATACTTCAGTGCACATTCCTCGGTCACCTGTTTCCTCTTAGCAACACATGTCAGGGAGTGAGTGAAGACAAAGTCAGCTGCTTTACAAGTTCATCTCATATCATCTGCCTTTAACTCTCAAATCACCAGCAGATAATAGTGAAGTGAACAATTTGTACTATTGCTAGAGACTTTAAGTGTGTAATCTGGGGTACCAATATAGTACAACTCAGGAGTGGTAGTAAAAATCAGCTAAATAAAAAAGAATTGAATAAATAAATCCAATTCAAATCAGTTTATTTATAAAGCCAATTTATAAACAACTGAGTTGACCATCAGTAGGTAGGTAGCAAAAACAACATTGCAAAAGAAAACAAATGCAGGACACTGTTTACACAAACACAATAAAATCACAGAATAGAAATAAAATAGTCACAACATCATATTCACCTGGTTTTTAATCAGCCATTCAGAAGGTAAAAAAAAATCCTGATGTCAACGAGAGTCAATGAGTTGGCGAATTTGAAATTTGATTAGTTAAGGAAACAGTGCCATGGCAAATATAATTTAAGTTTCATGGGCCAGGACCAGTGATTTTGAAGGCTCTGGACAGATTTGAATGACGTGGCATTGGCAACACATACAGGCTGAAATCTGATTGGCCAAAAAATTCAACATCCACATGTACTGAAAACAGTGTGGCCAAGAGAAACACATAAGAACTGAAAAGAATGAATTAATAGAATTTTGTGAAACACATTTTAGAAATTAGATTGTAAATGTAGTCGGTGCTTCTGCAGGAAAGGCCTTGCTTGCCCTGATCACTTCACCACTGTGGTCTAAACCGGATTTGTTTTAACGTGACTCTGAATGTGGCCAAGGTGAATAACATCTTCTCATGGCCCATTTAAATTTTTCCACGTGCATCTGGTGAAAGCGCTTTCACCAAATGAATGGTTGATTTAGCAAATGATTGCATCCATCAAATTTGGAATAATTTGCTATTTTACAAGTCACAAAGGAGCCACAGAGGTAGACGTTTTTTTCCACGTCTACTATAAAGATGTTATTGTGTTCATGCCACTCACAGAAAAGGCACACTCAGTGACTCAAGTCATTCTGTCTCTATTGCACCCCTCTACTTCTTTAAGACTCCAAGACTCCAAGCCAGGATATACTTCGGGTATGTACAAGGCCTTAAGTAATCAATTCATTAATCAAAATGTAAATTATCATCAGAAATAATTGCATTAAAACAATTCATTAACTGACATCATGAACTATAAATATTGTTAATGAAAGGTTTTGTTTTTTAAATTTTGTATTACTATCTACTGTATTCAATTAAAAAGAACTGCACATCATCACCCTAAAAGAGTTTCTCCTGTTCCCCCCTCTCCTTCAGAATTTAATAATTAATTCAATGAAAGACAATGGATTGATGGGATGGATGGATGGATGGATGGATGGATGGATGGATGGATGGATGGATTGCCCAAGAATGAATTAAAATGTGAACTGTGATAGTTTCCATGACGTGCTGGTCTGTCATTGTAGAATATGTCTTAATTTGTGATTCATAAAATTAAGAGACTTTTGGATAGTTCCCATTCCCAAGATGTCCTGAATGAACTGAATATTTTCAAGTTGAAATGATTTGAGTTGAGTCCATTAAGAAATGTATGAGGGGGAATTAAATGTTTAAACTATGTGTTAACTTGGAAATTTAACCTTTAACAGTGAAATAGATGTAAAAGTCAAGTGTTGGTTGGCAGGAGGATACTTCTATTGACTAACATCATCCGTGCTCCATCCCTCCTCCTTCGTCCCCCCTCCTCCTCCTCCTAACCCCCCACAAGCCAGTCGCTATGAGATCCCGGAGCGTCACACTTTTTGAACCAGTCTGGCTTCAGTCACCCATGCGGATTCGCTACCAGGCACATACACAGCAAGCTTTGGCACGCCGCTTCTTCCTCCCGCACCGGGACAACGAAGAAAGGAGGGGGGAAACAAGCGTCCGCGGTGAGTTTACGTTAATTGAAATCCGCTTTATACCATGTTTTCCTCCCCTGTCGCGCTAGCTCGCTAGCTAGCAGCTGTAAACGCTGCTATGGTTCGTGTGGTTGTGCACTTGAATCTCGCTTGCACTTGTTGCTCCCCTACGGAGAAGAGAAAACTATTTTAGTCGTTCTTGTTATCATTTTTCATAAACCGCTCCTTCTTTCAGAGTCTCACAAGACTTGGCTGCATCGTTTTCAAATCAAAAGTGCGGAGTCTAGATTGTTAAAGATTGAGTTAAAACAGTTCAAAAGGGTTACGGGCAAGTTGAGGAACGTATGGTGCGCGGGCTATTTACTGTCCACTGAGAGCATTAGATCAAGGCCAGATGGGGCGAAGAATGCTGACTAATAATTATATGACACTGAAGTTAGAATATTTAAATTGATTTGCCTTATTCTGGGGGGAATCGTTTATCAATTAAAAAGCCATAAAATGAGAATACATGGCTATTTAATGATAATACTTTTTTTTTTTTTAAGAAGAAAGGCTAAAATGTAACGAGAATATTGTCAGAATCCTATGCCAGTAATAATAGCACTTTTTGAGAACTATAGTTGGAATCACACAAGAATGAAAAGTAATTATTTTTATGGAATGGCATGTATAATAACGTATAGTACACTTCACTCATGTCTTTTTTGACTTCTGAGCATGGTCTGCAGTCTGCACGGTGGATGACTGGTTAGCACGTTCGCCTCCCAGTGCTGAGGACACGAGATCGAGTCCAGGCTTCGGCCTTCCTGACTGGAGTTTGCATGTCTTCCCCGTGCCTGTGTGGGTCTTCTCCGGGTATTCCGGTCTCCTCCCACATTCCAAACACATGCATGGCAGGTTAATTGGGCGCGTTGAATTGTCCCTAGGTGTACTTGTGAGTGTGGATGGTTATTCGTGGCAACCAGTTCAGGGTCTACCCCGCCTACTGCCCGAAGCCAGCAGGGATAACCTCCAACACCCCTGCGACCCTTGTGAGAAGGAAGCGGTTAAGAAAATGGATGGATGGATGGATGGCTGGATGGATGGTCAATTCTGATCTTATGTTAAAAGCCAAAATGGCGGTCTCATTTGGTGAAATGACACTCTCTGCTCATTGATAAGCATTGGATTTGGACCATTTGTAATTTGATTTGAGGATTATATTGATTTCTTTTGAAATCTGATGAAATGTCGTTTGATTACTATAACAAACTGCCTGGTTTGTAAGATGGTGACAGGCAAAAGAAATACAATATGCTGTGTGTTTTCACCATGTAAAGGAAGCATTTGCATTTAGTTGTGTTGCAGAAATATCAGAAATGCCCAGATCTTCGGAATTGTCAATAATCATGTATATTATTTATTAGGGGTGTTAAAAAAAATCGATTCGGCGATATATCGCGATACTACATCGCGCGATTCTCGAATCAATTCAATAAAAAAAAAAAATCGATTTTTTTTTTTTTTTAAGAGCTCAGAATTGTTCATTCGGTAGTCTTACCGATTCAACGTCTTATCATCATTGCCTTTTTTCTTTTTTTTTGTGTGTGTGAATCGATTTTTAAACTTCCATTTTTAATGGAAAAATATTCAACAAAACGTCTGACTTCGGGTTAGGATTCACACCTTGAGCATGGAAGAATGTTATATGAACGGAACATTAAGCCTTAATATTTTATTTTAATGCTGTTCAAACATGAAACAGATTACAACCTCTATAAGACTGAAATTTCAGATAAATAAATAATACATTTTCATATAAATCTTACACTCTACAAGCTTACTGATTAGTATTTTCTAAATTTGAATGAAAAAAATTCGCAACAATTGACTTATAAATTCGTATCGGGATTAATCGGTATCGAATCGTGACCTGTGAATCGTGATACGAATCGAATCGTCAGGTACTAGGCAATTCACACCCCTATTATTTATATATTAGCTTTGGCTGGCACAATGATGATGCAATTTCTTGTGAAGTGTTATTTTTGGTGGCTACTCTTTTAATCTGTAAGTAAGACGTCTGGTTTACCAAATTCCCACCTCCTCCCCGTGTGGCTGACTTTCAAGGACAAACGCATTATAATATCACATTATCACAAGATTGAAGTTGTAATTTTTGCAAGGAGAAGTGAAGCAAGAAGTTTACTTGAAATTATTTGTGAAATTTTGCCTTCATTCTCATTATTTAGACTTTTTGTTTGATGGTTGCATTTTATTTGAATTTTTTGCAATTAAGTTCTCAGCAAACTTCGCCTCACTATTAACAGCCACTTTAAAGAATATGCTGCAATGTACAAAGTATTTAAAAGTGTCAAATATTCACTTTATGTGAATGCATAATAATAAACTGCATAGTAATACCAGAGCATAATATAAGCAGCTGACTTTTTCAAACTTTTTGCACTCCTCAGAAAAGCCATTCTAGAACCCAAAGGTCATTGGGGGGTTTCTTCCCTTGATATGCATAAATTTAAGGATGCTCTTTCAACCTTGACAATAGGCTGACATTTATAGGCCACAACCTCGCTCAATGCTTCAGCTCCATGTACTGTACCAGTACCAATGCTTTAAAACTGGCAATTTAAAACCAATGGAAAGTCAATTTTGCACAGCATGCACATGTGCTTCACTGCTTCTAACTAGCCATGAAGTCACCCAACCGAAGTATAATTTTTCATTTTGTTTGAAAGATTTACTTCGTATGTTAATAAAATGTTAGCTGTGTAATTCTTAAACACCAAGATGTTGTTGTTTTTGTTGTTGTTTAAACCCACTTTGGCCCCACCATTTTCCTTCAAGCCTTTCTGGCCGGAGTGCTGCATCCCCCGCAATCCTAATCAAAATTTCAGTCAGGCCACGACATCCCATTCCTTGTTGCATAAGTCTTCCACACCGCTAAGTTTATTTGCACTGGTCTTTGCCTGGTTCACGGGCCATTTACTCGGGCCTTGTTGATATGATGGACTGTCCTTTCGTGTCATGTGACACCCGGGCCATTCGAAATCATCGTGGTAGGGGGTTGGCTAGAAGCTAGCCCTAACAGGATATTGCTGCGTACTCTTTTTACCAGCAGACAAATCATTAAACAGCTGGCAGTTGAGGCAGTTCTGTTGCTTGTCCTGACTTTGCCTCAGGTTAGAGGTTGTGTTTGTGTGTTGTGAGTTTGTCCTGGTGCCTTTTTGAAAGATTATGAAATGACAGGAGAATTGCTTCTATTTGCTCTTCAGACACTGATTCCCCCTACCCGTTTAACAGTTCCCTTTTTTTTCTCGGGCACCCTAAGATTGCACAACGCAAAATTGAGCAAAAATTTCGGCTTAGGAATGTAACAAGATAGCCAATATACAGTAGTTTCTATTCCTGTTGACTTGCGTACATTTTTTTTCAAGACTGATTTATGGAAATTTAATTAGTGCTGTAAGGTATTGGTCACAGCCTATCACTTGTTTTTCAAATATTCACTTGAACCAGCAGACATGGGCTAAATTAAATGACATGTTCTCTTGTTAACGATAACCTTGCCTTCTCTAGAGGCTCCTTGTTTTCCAGTCTTAATCAATTTAAAGTGGTCAGGAAAAAGGGGAATTTCATCAATGGGATGAAAACAAGTAATGTTCCAGACGTGAACTTTGTGCAGCAATGGCGCCGGCCCATCTTGCATCTCAGGCAAAATTTAGTTGCCATTCTTGCAATTCGACTCCTACTGTGGCACTGTCAAAGATGTAGTCTTTAACGCTGACACCCCCAAATCAATGCTTCCCTCCACCTCCATCTCATTTGCAAGATTGTTACTACTTGGGTATGTTTACACAACAATGACCAAGCAATATAATGACAATGAAATGGTTTTTCCCATGTTTGTTAAAACATTAACACAAAGGACAACTCTTTCTTTTGCACAGCCTGTTCAAAGCCAAGATTTATCAACCTTTTTCTAGGCCGCTGTTAGGGATAGATGATTATCATGAGCGAAACAACAACGGTCCCGCATGTTGACCCCCTAGTATAAGTTGTCCTATTTTTGAGGTTTTGGGTTCAAATCTCGGATCCTGCCGTCCTGTGTGTAGTTTGCATGTTCTTCCCATGCTTGTGTGGGTTTTCAACAGGTGTTCCAACTTCCTGCCACAATTTAAAAACATTTTAAGTCAATAGTGGGTTCCGACCTCAGTGCTAAATATAGCAACATCCCACAATCCCATGCGACCGACCAGAGCAGTAGGTATGTCCCCCTTTTTAATGTGAACGCTGGTACGCTGGTTGGTGTAAATATTTACAGTAGATTTGTTTGTGCAAGGAAAAGTTTTTAGTGGACTTTGACAATCTGTAGCGATGGAACAGGACATGGAGAGAGAGCAGTATGCCTACAAATTGTGTTTGATAGGTTATTTGTATACGTAACAGAGACTTGATTTCTGACACAAGACTGGAGCGGAGCATAATATATATTGATCTTACATTAATTACATTATGAAATTACATTATTACATACAAGGCATTTAAAATGTTTTCCACTAATTCCCGACACGCTATACTGTCACTTTCTTGGTGATTGGAGGGGTTCACATGTAAACAGGAGCGTTTAACACCCTCGATTGTAATTGTGAATTTGTGACACAACTTGCTTTCGTGCATGAATATGTTAAATTAAAAGTAGAAATACTCGTTAAAGCAAGAGATCATGGAAATGATGATTAACTATAGTCGAATTTCAAAATTCACCAGTTTCCGGATCACAACAAAACCATGCGGATATATGTTGTTGTTTTTTCTGCAGTGTATTCTAACGCCGCTCGTGGCGTGGTAGATTTGATCTGTTGATCGCAGCCAGCCAAGCTTGTCTTCGTCGTTCACTTTTCTTCTGGGCTTCTAAATCCCTGATATGTAATCATTTTCGGCAGTCAAAAAAACCTTTACCGCCTTTTCCTCCAGACTCTTACAGTCAATGATTACACACGAAGAAGGAATAACAAACTTCCTTCTGCTTCGCCGAACAATAACAAATGTCGCTTTGGTAGCGGGGCTTTCCAACTGATATGGACCCAGGCAGTGCATTCTGGATAATCCGAAAAGCTCGGTACCCTCTACTGAAGATTCTAAATTGTCCACACAGTAGGTGTGAATGGTTGATGAAGAGTCCAGTGTGTATCTTACCTTTCGCCCATAGTCTTTTGTAACTGAATGATTAATACGACAGTTGTTTTTTTTTTTAAAGCTTTCAAATAATTAAATGGCCCATTTAATTATCACCAAACCTCTGTACTTGGATTTAACTCCCAACTGGCTTGTCCATGGGAGTAGTTTGACATACGGCGTGAGCCCACCCATATTGTTCTAGCCATGCAGGGTTGGATCAAGGGGCAGTCTTTGGTACTCTGATGTTGAGGTGTCCGGTGCTTTCTTTTCTCCACACATCAGACATCTGGACCAGCCCACACCACCCCCTTACCGAACACCACATATACTCCCCATCCCCAGCCACAACAACACTGTACCCCTTCCCACCCCCAGGCTGAAATCATTTGCTATTGGCAGGGAGGGGCGCCATCTGCTTCCATAGACCAAGCACACATGCCTGTAGAGGCATTTGGTGTGTGTGTGTATGTTACTGGCCATGCGTTACTGCATTCCAAAGATGTAGTGAACCATACAGTGATTTTAGTGAACCATACAGTAGATCAAGCCTTAGAATAAACTGATAACAAGGACGGAGATGGATGCAGAGATCACGCCAAAGTAATGTATTCTAAAAGAATAAACTAAAAGAGTATACAATGTCTTTCAAAACAGCAGGATTGAGCCTAGATTCAAACCTGCAACCTCTTGACTCTGAGGCAGAGCATTGCTAACTACTAGACGAGTACCTCAGTGTCCCGCCTGTCTGACTATCAGCTTTGAACAACATGGCACAAACTCTGGGAAGTTGGGCTACATGCATGTTCTTCTTTCTCATCTTATAGCTCTTATTTAAGCAGGAGTTCAGAACATTCAGACCTTCAGATTCTCCGTGTTTTTACTAGATTTAACACCAATCTCATTGGCTATATGGGCTATTTGATTTGACGTCTATCGTTTTACCTCAAAACATGCTCTCGTATCTGCTCCAAAGAGGTTGCGCTATAAGTGCTATCAAAGGCTAAAGAATCCCAGGCCTCGCTGACGACAAAGCTGGGTGCAGTGCACAGCTCCTGATGCATTGTCGCTGGCAACCAGCTTGGCTGTGTTTTTTTTTTTTTTTTTTCTTTTCTTGAAATGGTTCCCATGCGTTTAGTGTTGCCGAGGGCACAGAGTTGGAAGGGAATGGCAGCGGGAAGGCAGCCCGCATACAGTACATTCTGTTTGTTGTGTTTGTCTTGTTCCTCCTCCTCCTATCTTTGTCTTACTGTCATCTGCATGCAGGGCAACATTGACATTTACAGGTGGCAGGTTTGAATCTTTTCTCTGGAATGGTTCACTAACAAACAGTGATGGCATTGAAAACAGTTAGTATCCATCTTTTCCCCAGGCCCCATCAACCTTTGCGTTTATTATGGGCACAACTTCCGGTATGAACAGAAACCGGCAAGTTTGTGTTGGATCTCTTCGCTGACCTCGTGTGTTTTAGTGCCTACACGTAAGAGCAGTTTAAAAATGATAAATCGCTCATATGTAGTTTACCAACGGGTAGGTGAGGTCCTCCTCCAGATGATGAAGCCGTCAAACGATGTTTGCGATGTTTGTTTTGCGTTGTAGTCCCATCACCTCCAAAATGGTGGATACATGATCTGATAAGGCGCATTGCACATTCCCCATAGCACTGCTGGTTCCCCCACTACAGTGTTTAACAGCTGGGCCCTTGTGGTAAAAGGAGAGAAGAAAGCGACCCCCGTCACAATAGACACACTCCCATATGCCCCCCTCCCCCTCTCTCACTTGCTTCCTCCTCCTCGTGTCGATTGTGTGCATTGAGGTTTTCCAGAGACGAGACCGCTCCTCCACAGTAGCAGATGAGTGCTGTCCCTCCCCGCCCTTTTTCCATGGCGGATGACAGAGAGCGGCGTGGGTGAAGATGTCATATTTGCTTGATTCAAATGGTTCTGTTTCCGTTTGTCTGCCATGCACACATGTGACCGAGCAGGAAAATCTATCCACCTGCAGGATCCTTCCCCCGCACTTGTCATGGTAAGACTCCTGTCGTTGCATTATTGGTACAGAAATCAGATTTTGTGCTGCGGAGACTCGCTTGCACAGTGTGTGCTATTTTTACTCCCATCCTGAATTCAATAATTCAGTATTGTGGTGGATTGTACTTTCCGTGTATGTGTGGGACTTTTTATTGTGCGGGAGGAGAAATGCCCTCATAGGTGACAAATGTGTGGTTCGATGTGGTAACAGGGCTTCTGGAAAGTCATTTCTTTTCAAGTCACCATCTTGGATCTATAGTTCTTTACACTAAATGTAATAAAATGTTCAGTGCCACTAATCCTGTTTGGGTCACTGCAGATTTATTGATTGGCTAGGTTGCTAGCTGGAACACAGTAAGCTATGTGAACTAGGGATGAACACTTGACAACATTTCCTTGATGTATCAGTTTGGTGATGTATTTTAAATTAGGGATGCATAATATATATTGGAACGATCATTGTTGGCCAGATATTGGGAGAAAATGATGCCACTTATAACAGTCCGATGTTGCAAAATTAGACCGATATTGAAAGCTGCCGAATACACTAACATTGATCTAATTGCTGTCTTTTTAAGAGTCCAAGAAGTAGCAGTGAACCATTTGTCATTTTAATCATTTGTTTTTATTTTCGTCCTTGAAAATGTATCCATAGTAGCCTTAACATGTTTGGTGTCCTTTGGGGTCCTATTTACTTAAAAAAAAATAAAATAAAAAATGTGTGCCTGTGACTGCGCGTCTATGTGTGTGCACGGTGCATTGTTGCAATGTCATTGCTAAGTAAATAAATTTGTGAGGGATTTATTCTTTGAAGCATTAATATTAAATATATATTAATCAGTTTTTTTAGAATATAAAAATATAAATTTATCAGTATTGGCTATGCAAATCGGGACATACTATAATTGGTTATAACTTATTGGTATTATTATTATTATTATTATTATTTTAAGAAATGGGAGTAACTGAGGACTCAAAAAGTTGAGCTTCTCTGGAGGTAACCTAACCATCATTGCAGTGCGTTTCTTTCCACCCCTGTAAAAACATTGGGTTGAGAGACCAAAGGAAGCAGAACTAAAGTGATAACCCACAATGCACATGGCTAATAAAAGAATGTCAGGTTAAGGAGCTGCCGCTTGTACATGAAAGCCTCAGTGTGGAAGGCAGCGGAACATCAGAACAGGCAGCAAATGTGCTATTTTTTGAACGATTTATATATACTTACAAGTGACTGCCTGGTGTTGTGTAGGGTCTGATCGTACTGGGTGGGATCCATTCGACTGCCTGTCCAGTCATAGTCATAAAAAAATGGTTTGGGCAATCTGTTTTGGATTATGTACTTACTGTCCATTTTAAAGTAATGTTGTAAAACATGACTAAAAAAGTCAATCTCATTTTTTCAGCGTCGGGTGCTTCAAAAATTGGTATACCAACACTTATCTGCTTATGGAGGCCTAAATCCCACTTTGGCGGCCCACAATCTGTGTTATTTCAGCACGCTAACACATAACAAAGTATTAATCTAGGAATCTAATGTAGCTATTGTAATCCCTTAAAGGCAGATGAGATGAAGAGCTAATGCCTGATTTTCCTGTCGGCTACAGGATGCATCATATTAAAATATCCTCTTCCAAAAACCCTGATTGGTATGAATGATATTCTTTGTCTTCTCCTGCATGCATGTACTACTAAGCTCAACAACCAATGATAAGGGTTTTTATGAGTACAGCTCAGGTCCTGTATCTCCATTTGCCATCGCAACATTGCTTTGTACAAGAACTTCATCCTACCTGTCCCAGACACTTTGTTTTGAAGGTGAGCAAAGAGATAACTGGTCACTGTTGTTTTTCTTCTTGAAAACCTAAAAAGGTTTGAGCACTATGAGTGACAATGACATGTCTGATTGATTCTTGTTCATTTTTTTTGTCAAGACGAGCTGTGGTTGTGTTCATTTAGTGCCAACGACAACCTCAGATACTGTAGTTAACGTAATATTTTCGCAGATCAGCAAAAATATGTTTCACAGAACGAGTCTGATGATGCTTTACTAGCTAAGAGAAGCAGTATGCTGGCAATTTGATTTAATAAACCCAAATGCCAACAATGTTGGATTTGAAAGAGTGGCAGTTATTTTCACAGAATTGAGACTGATTTTCTAGCAAGACAAAAGATGTTTGCCATAACTTTGACATAGTAAAACACTTGTTAACAACCACTGGATTGGCTTATGAATGAAATGTTTTGAAATTTGAACTGATATTTTTCCAAATACATACAGTATATTTTCAAGTCTGACTATTGTACAGATGTATTGTCAACACTAATTGGCTCAAGTAGCTATTTATCAAATCGTGCTAATTTCAATGTAAAGCACTGATAACAATGCAAGGTTTTTTAAAATGTTATTTTACTTTGTCTACACCCATTGTTGCTAGCGGAACAAAACAAAGGCACTATCGAGATCATCATAGGGAGACATTACATGTACACATCCTATTTTTTGGACAAAGATTTTCAAACAAGTAAAAACAACACCTAAGCAGTGATTCCTGGTACTGATGCTGGCCAATAACAATTGTTTGTTTTTGTTTTGTATGCACTAGTTCGCCATAAAAACGGACAGCAAACGGTGTGACATCAGTCCAGTCTGATTTATTTTATTTTTTTCTATCAGCATTTGCCCTGTGTGTTCTTCGATAGCAGTATACTGTTTGCTCTGTACCGCAAGGATTACTTTTCTCTGTTTAGCTAGCTGGGTGGGAAGTGGAGGTTGGTGGAGGGGGGGTGCTTCAGTCTCCACGGTAACAGTATCCCACAGAACTTGTCTCTGAGAGCAGGCCTCGTTATGGCAATTGTGAGCCACTGAAGCATGTCTGCTAAGTTCAGAATCGTCCGCTGGCCTGATTGTCATTTTGTGTATATGACTAATCAGAGTGGAAGGAATTTCAAGGGTGATAAGGCAATTCATGCTTAACTTTCTTTTCTTCTTTTTTGTCTTGGCAGATTGACGTTTTGAGAGACCCGGGCCTCGTCCTCAACCTGTTTTAACTGTGCAAGGGGGGAAGTGAGAAGACAATTTCATGAACCACTACACGCTAGTTGACGCCATGACCGATAAGTAAGTGGCGTGTCCTCTTCATGCAAGTGTCTGGCTGTACTCTGTCTAGCTAGCCTGTTTATTCAGTGTGAACTTAAGACATCCTTGCAGTGTTGCTGCTGTGGCTCAAGCAATAACACTCCACTCACTCTCTGCGAAGTGTTGTTTGAGTGTTCCAGTGCACCACCAGAGGGGTGCATGGGGTGAGGGAGTTCATAACACAGAGGAGTAAATGGTTATGGTTGTGTGGGTGTTGAGAGGAGTGGGGGCTGTAAAGACTGAAATTGTATGACATTTGCACGCAGGCTGATTTGCATTTCTTGTTACCACTGACAAAACGGCAAGCTGAAGGCCTTTGAGGCTTTGTTACTTTCTTTGTAATTCCCTCGCCATTAAGTTCTTTTCATTTTTTCCTGCTTTCGTTTGTCAACTTTCTTTCCATCTCTCCATGTGGGGTTGGAGGATTGGGGTGCGGTAAGCAAAAAACAGTCTGCCATCAGTGCTCAGAATAAGCGGAATAAGCGCCAGAAGCCGGTCAGCTGAAAAGGATCTTCGCAAACAACAAGGCCGCTCCAATTATAAGGCGGCCTTAAGAATGCTGAGCACAACCTGTTACTCACAATGTGAACTGTAAGAGGCACGATGGTCTACTTACTGGTTGGCACATCTGCCACATTGTTCAAAACAGTCATATCATCCTTCAGTTATTGGTCTGATCTGAAACGTGCAGTGTTAAGGAAATGGAGGAAGGACGGCAGGACGCTATATTGCACAAAGGCTGATCTCTATTTGGCTGCTGGATGCAAAATGCGATCTGTGAGTGATCGTTTTTTTTTTTTTTGTGATTGGCAATGAAAGGCATGCCGATTACCACAGAAATCGGCCGATCAAAATCGGTGGCTGACCACTAACCTGAACATGACCTGTGAGCATCTATCAGACTCGATTCCGTAAAACATTCAATCTAAACTACATTTTTCATTGTTCAATGTTGCCTCTGTTTATCAAAACAAAGTAACAAATCGATGATAGGTTCTTGTCTTGATGATGCAAGCTTTGCATGTCTTCAAGAGTGTCTGAAGCAGAAGTATGTTTTTTTAGGGGCAGTTCTCGCGATCAGTTAAAACTTGTTCGTTACCCGTGGTTGTTGTATTGAGCTCATAATCATCTGAAGAAAACAAAGTTGTTGTGACCAGAGCTTGTCTTGTCTTGAAGTACTTGTGACCAATAAAAAAAAAAAAACATTTGAACTGTGTGCCTCGGATGAAAAGGTATCTGGGCAACCAAGAATGATCGAAAAGGAGGGGAGGGGCCTTTTTTTTTTATTGTTTGGCACTTGTCATATGATTGTTCAATAGCGAAGAATGATAAATGTTATTTCAAAAGGAAGTGAGGGGAAAAGTTGGAGGTGGTACCCTCCACCCCCCGCCCCCCATCCGCCCTCCCCCCACCTACAGGGAACAAGGCCCCCTTCCTAAACACAGAACTACTACAGCCATACAAAGGAAAGTAGTAGATGCGTCTTATTTGCTTTCCAATTTGCAAAACACGCAAACAAACGTTCTCTTATTTCTTTGAAAAAAACATTAGTTGAGTGTGGGATATCAGTCCACATTCCTCTCAGATTCAAGCATTCCGTTCGGTATTCCCAGATACTAACTGGCTGCTCTCCAGAGCTCCTGTCCAACCTCCCAAACAGAGTTGACCTTGCTCATATTTGCCTGTTTTGACCACTTGTATTTTGTGTGCTTTTCACACATCCACTAGCATTAAAGCTCGGCCTCCAGCGGTACAGAAGCTTTTTGGGATGAGGAAAGTTTGAAAAGCCAGATTTGCCTCTGTAATCCTCTTCAACGCAGCCCCCCTTCTCCCTTCCTGAGAAGGATTTCGCTAAACAGGAATTTCATGCACTCTTAGAACAAGTTTTTCCTCTTGTTGTGGACGATTTGGAAAGACAGCTGATTCCCAATGAAGACAGAATACAGTGAAACCTTTAAGTTCTCTGGAAAACTATTCCGTAAAAAAAAAAAAAAAAGCCATGTTATACATTTTCTCCTCAATTTTAAACAGTTCACAGATGGCTCAATAAGGTGTATGACATGCTTTCATGAAAATACCCCAAGCATTACACTTTTGCCACTTGTTTTTTTGCCTTGCTGACAGAAACTCATACGACGTCAACACAAAGCGCAGTCGCTTCTTCCTCTTCTTCCTCTTCTTCTTCTTCTTCTTCTTCTTCTTTTTCTTCTTTTTCCTCTTTTTCTTTTCAAATTACTGGTGGGGATCACATTTCTATTAACTCAGCCACCTACAACGGCGGAGTCCCTTCTCAATATTTACAAAAGAAGAACAGATGGAAACGGCCATAAGTCGTATATCTGTTTTGCACGTATTCAGTAAATTTGCTTAAAAAATTCTAAACAATTGGATGGAAACCTGACGAAAGTCATGACTGTTTTTTTTTTTAACTGGAAGAATCATTGTCCCTAGTGGGAAGTCTGGTGTCAAACTGGTGTGACCTTAGTTCGTCACCTGTCATTATGTTTCCTACTCACTGACTTTCTGGAGTGGGAACCATTTGATAAATTAGTTTTGAGTCTGAAGAGACCTCATTCAAGACCACGCCTTTAGGATCTCCACTTCCTCTCGGTGCCCTCTCCAGACCCCGATGTCACCAAAGAGCTCACACTCGGGCCATGATATAGGCGTGAAGGCGTGGCATCCTCCGAATCACACAGGGAAAAGCTCTGCATCAGCTGTCAGCGGGTTTTGTGGGAGCTGAGCGGGTAGCAGTCCGAGTGCTTCCTAACCATGTCGAAGGGGTTGTAGCCTTTGACCCGAAGCTCATCAATCTCTCACCAATGTCGTCATCTCGCTCATCTCAATTGAAGCTGTCAGAGTAGAGCAGGAGGCAAGGATTTGTTGTATGGTTTGTTTGTGCTCACTTGCATCTGTGTTTGGCTTCTTTGTGTGGGGATCAACAATGGTGTGTAGTCTGGAGTACACATTGAAGGGCGGCGTGCAATATCTTGCTAGCTGACCTTGAGCTGATATTGTTTTCATATAGGAATATATAATCCGATTGCCGGTAGGTTACTTACCGTAATTGAATTTGAGATACAATGAAAAGTTTGATAAACACTGTTTTGTTGCACCCATTTAATAAAGAAAATGTTTGATAGTGACAGCAGCCATAAATAAATTAACAGTTGTGATTTTTGAACAAGCAAACGTGTTCTGAACTCTTGTTCAGGTGTCATTGTTGTATAATGCCTCATGGATGAATTGGCTTTAACTTTGTTTTGGTATCCAACTCTTCATTTTCATAATCACAATTTTTGTGTGTGTGTGTGTTTTTATTTGTGTGTGTGTTTTGTTTTGTTTTGGGATTGCAAACTATTTCAGTAACTTAACACGTCAACAGCACCTTGCAGCCAAGTAATGCACTCCATTTCCAATTGCTTCAAGACTCAACTCATCATTAACTCTGCACAATTGGAAATATTCATGACAATAAATTAATCAATTATGCCCTCTCTACATTTTTACTGTTTTGCGCTACTGTGATCTTCACTTACCATAAATCCCAAAATTTGAACTCTATTTCAAAACAGTAGCCCCTGCCAAGGCAAGCAGCTCAAGTCTTTTAGATTACTTAAGTATGGAGTCCTTTCATAAATCATAAATGAGTTCCCTGCACAGTACTGATCTTACATCGTATGGCGATGATGTCTTTAACAAGGTTTAGTCTTCCAGTAAGATGAGATTTGATCACCACAATGTTGTTTAATACTGCATTACTCCATAATAGTTTTCATTTTGTTTTAAACTCCGGTTTCATTTGTTATAATGGAAGTATACTGATATCGTTTGATTATATATGCACACATCTTAACAAAGCTACGTTTGTTTTTTTCCTATGACCTAAATTTGTTGTATTTGTTTGTTTGCCAACCAAATTCTGTTTTTCTAATTCCGAGGTTAATAATACAACAGTGGAAATGGAGCCAGAGCCACAAACCGAACAGTGAAAAGGGCAAATGTTTAATCCGTTGTTGGTCTGTGGGAATAAAAGCTTGTGTATTTGTGCAAGGAGAGGGCATTCAATGCATTTCTTCTGGCTCAGGGAAGCGGTCTGATGGAACAGACTGCAAAGAGTCATGAATGCACACCCAACCATCTGCCACAATGTTTCTGTCTCCTTATCTACAGTCAACAAAATAATGGAACTCTCCAGCTCACAGTTCTTGTGGAGCGTGATGCTGATATCTAATGATGCATGCTAACAAGGCTAAAAGCTAAAATTCTGGAAATCATGCTGTGTGAGAACCAATAAATGGCCAATAAATTTGGAGGTGAACCAAACTATTTTCAACATAACGAAAGTTCTGAGGCGTGATGAGTTTAAGGTTAGGTTAGTTTAGCAGATGCCTAGGTTTTAAATCTAAATGTTCCAGGATCAATTATCCTTAAAAATGATGACACGTTGAGGTAAAAATAAATAAATAAAATGTCTGGATCTGCTAGACCAGGGCTGTCAAATGCATGTTTGCCACACTGTAGTAATGATTCCCCATCAGAGGGCCTCTATGACTGTGAAACGATGTGAACGTATGGTCGCCGCATATTATTACAAAAACACAGCAAATTGATGACATAAGTAATTTTTAAATAACATTATTAAGCTATTACTCTCATTATTTTAAAATGGGTACTGTTAACAAATGCTTGCAATTCTCAACATTTTTTATGTGAAAATCTGCAATTTTAGTATTTTAGAAAGAAACATGAAGTTGACGCACACAATTGGCTTTCGCTAGCCACGTTAATTGATGTGGTTGGCCTGATCCGGTCCCCAGGCCTCGAGTAAGTTTTTGGATTGTGTTCATTTCCTGGGTGAATGTGATATTGTGATAATTAACGTTTGGCCTAACAGCCTTCAAGACGCGCACACACACATATCCTTCATAACTGTCCTGTTTGATCTTTCTCTTCTCGCCCTCTCCGCCTAGCCTGAGGATTTTATAATTCACCCAAGAGGAAGAGCGTCACATCTTGTAAGGAGCCACAGGTCAGAAATGTTACTCATCACTCCCTGATTTTTTGCTGTGCTGTGCAGACCATGACTGAGCTGCTCATGCGCCTGCACGCTCCAGCACGAATAACGCATGCTTGCCCAACCATCCCCCGCCGGACCACCCTTTGCTCCTCCCCTGCTCCTGTAATCACCTTGGGGCGTTGCTCTCCTTTTTCATTTTTGCTCCCTTTTGCATGACCACACCTGGCCACTTTGATGTCGTCCCGCTTTTTCTTTTGGTGCTTTTTGATTGGCTGTCATCTGATCTTCAATTCCTCTTGGAAACAAGCTGATGGCAATTTAGACCTTTTTAGGATCATGGAATTGCACCTGAACGTAAAGTCCCTTTTACCTTACCGGTAAAAGGCACCATTATCCTACTCGTGTCCTGATATTCTGTTTAAATGACATGCTGGATGAAGTTGATCTGGCAACTGTTCCACCTACTGAGGTAGTATCAGAAGTTAAATAGCGGCTGTGCGTAAAAACTCCAGTGTAAAAATGTGTAAAAAATTTGCCATTGCCATGTTGTCACTTGTATTATGCTCAAAATCTCCCATATGCGCACAAGTCAATTTCTTACGCGCCTTTCTTGCACGTTAGGTGCAACCACCAAAGAATTTTGTTTCAATGAAGTCTACGGGTTGTCCCTAATTTACGGTTTGTGGAGTTTAAATGAGGCATGAATTCCATAGAGAGCTATTTTGAAAATGTGCCACACTTGGATTGTGATGCTAACTTGCATAGTAGATCCGGAAGTTATACTAATCTTCGCCAGTCATGTTTGCACGTCTCATCTACAGGCTACTTTAAAGGAATATGTGTTGTATTTGCATTCACCTTTTAATATATTCAGTACAAGAAATTTAAGAGAATATGGCCATAAGATGATTTTAGGGAATGATTTGATGCTTCTTCAACTGCTACCAATGAAAATTTGGCCCCCATTACTCCTTTGGTTCCTCTCCCTAATTCACCTAACTTACCTATTTTTGTGTGTTCCAAATGCGTACAGTTGCTTCCTTAATGATCAACAGATCATGAGAATCCCTCTGTTGCGCTCCTATGTGTGTTGTTTGTCTCCACTGCGCTCTGTGAAGCCCCCCCCCCACAAACTGTTGGTTTGCCAAATTTGGCAGGACTCATACTGTGGCAGCCTTTATGGGTGATGCCGTGAGTTTTCACACACAACTCCAAAGGGAAGTACTCGTATTTGTCCATGCCGGGAAAGAATTTACCACCGTGAAATTGGTGCCCACTAAAGACTGTTGAGAGAACGAAGAGGGAGGGAAATGAGTGCCAACTGGAAGCAGAGACGATGAGATGTAGGATCATGTTAAGGGATGTTTGCTACTCTTTTAAGTGACTGGTGGGAGAGTTGATTTGTTTGTTTCATTCTTGTTTTGTTAACCTGTTCTTTACTGCACAACCAATTTCTGTTTCAGCACTTTGTACACAGCAATGCCTGTTTTTAAAGCGCTTTATGAATAAAGTTGGGTTGAGTTGAAGGATTAATTGTGCACTACAAAAGGGGCGTAAACGGACTGTGAGAGCATTTGATCCAGCTTGTTATGAAATTGTAAAAACAAATGGATTAATTAAATTTAAACAAAATAGTTAAACACAAGAGTGATGAATCCCTTCTCCTGTAATGTTACAACTTTATTCTCATAAGTGACCTCTTTTTTTGTTGAAAAATTCCAGTTTTACATGACTTTGCATGTAGTATTCAGATTAGGACTTTATTCTCAAAAGATTTTCTTTGTCCCCCTTCTCCAAACATTTTAACACAATCGAGCAGGATTGAATACATTTTTCCTCTAACATTATTTGTTATTATTCTTGTGAATTATTTTACTTTTTAATTTTTAAAAACACTACTACATTCAATCTCCATCATTACTTTTTTTCCATGCAGTCTTCAAAACAGAACGTCAGAGGAATTTTTATGAAAAGGGACCAAACCATTAACCCACAAATACTAAATAAAACATTTGTTTGATCAATGCAGATTTAGTATTACCCTTGGAGGACTTATAAAAACCAAAATGGATCTTGCCCCACATTGAGTGAAGTCACCTGCCGTGGACTGCTTAGAAAACCAAACAACACACAGATTGGACTACCAGTCACACACTTGAGACTGCAAGGCTTTCAACCTTAGGCTTTCACGGCTTCCCAAAATAGGCTGCGTAATGTGTCCCGGAGGCCTGGCTGCCATTATAGTGGCCCCAAGTAAAATTACTTGCAGTGAATGACTTGTCTGTGAATCGCGGTTTTCTTGAGGCATGGTTGAAACCAATAGGCAACCACATATCAGATCATCCATCCATCCATCCATTTTCTTGACCGCTTATTCCTTACAAGGGTCGCGGGGGGTGCTGGCGCCTATCTCAGCTGGCTCTGGGCAGTAGGCGGGGTACACCCTGAACTGGTTGCCAGCCAATCGCAGGCCACACAGAGACGAACAACCATCCACACTCACAAGCACAGCTAGGGACAATTCGGAGCGCCCAATTAATCTGCCATGCATGTCTTTTGAATGTGGGAGGAGTACCCGGAGAAGACCCACGCAGGCACGGGGAGAACATGCAAACTCCACCCAGGAAGGCCGGAGCCTGGACTCAAACCCGAGTCCTCAGAACTGGGAGGCGGACGTGCTAACCACTCGACCACCGTGCCGCCCTCATATCAGATCATATCGATCTAAATTTTAAATGGGTGAGGTGAAATTGATTCAGTAACTTTTTTGCCCAAAAATAAACTAGTGAGGTTTTGAAATAAATACCTGGACACTGGACATTGTAGGAGAAGTTTCTTACTGTTGTTTCTTGTAAGTGAATCGGGTAAAATTATGGTAATTAAATATCAGGATTTTCCTGATGTACTTGTATTTACTTGTAATAAAACAATGGGAACAACAGCAACGTTATAAAACATATTTAAGCTATAATTTTACTCGTTCTGTCATCTTCCATTTATTTTATGAATCATTACACTGTTCCTGCATACCACTCCAGCCATCAGTACTTCACTAGACCGTATTTCAGCCAGCATCAAAGGATAAACTGAACGTGTTTTGCTTTTTTGGGGGGGTTGGTTTTACAACACTTTATCGAATAAACAGATTGGCACCGAGAGAAGAATATCCACAGGCAAGTAACTGGACTCAGAAAAGACACCAAATAAATTTGTCCACTTGTTATCCAGTGGTTCGGTAGCTGCTTTCACATTGCATTCGTTGTTAATTTCTACTTCAGTTGTAATGTATTCACTTGTTTCAGATGGAAGTGCCTGAACTAGGTCATTGGGTTACAGTTAGGGTTAGAGTGGGGACATTGCGCACTCATGCAGCTGGTGTCTCTCACTCAGTACATTCAGATAATGCGTGGTGACCTCAGACTGTAGTCACCAAATTGAGGCGTTGGTTTAGGGTTGGGGCAAAGGAAAGGACTTGGGGTCAAAGGTTTAGAACAAGGGAAAGGGGTTAGGATTAAGAATTTAGAGTTAGCGCAACGGTTGAGGGTTGTCATCAGCCTAGATATCTACACTAGATGTCTCCAGGCGGAGCCAGCAGCGTCGTCACTGGTTGGCCATCTTAACTCTTTGACTGCCAAAGACGTTTCATGATGATTAGTAAAATTCCAATGAATGGAATGCGATCTTTCATTGAGTAGCCACATTGTATATGTAGTAAAGGCAAAAAATATTCTTTTTGCCTTGAAAGATGAGTTAAAATGCTCAAAAGCGGCTGGCACTGTGGATTTTTTTGTTTTGTTTTTGTAACGCCTGGTAGTCAAAGAGTTAAGACGGGGGACTGCTCCGGTGCGCTGTGCTGTAGTCGGTGGTAAGATTTTACTTATAAAGTAAATATTCATAACTCAACTGATTTACAAACGGATTGGTTTATTACAAACCTTATTAAAATGCTATGATTCAGGCTGAATTTTAAATTTGTTGATTTATTTTTTATTTTATTTTTTTTAATGTGGCATAGTTGTTTTTGAACAAAATTGAAAATCAGTTGAAAATTTGGAAGAGTTGAGCACTCTACAGTTTTTTCAAAGTCCATGCTCCATTGACTGTAACATTATGAGTGATCGAGCAGCCCTGTCCCAAGATGGCCGACCTGTGACAACGTTACTTTGCATTGGCTCACAGCGCGTATTATCCATCTAGTGTAAAAATCTATGGTTGTCAGGGCATTGCACATTCGCACAGCTGCTACGGCGCCACCAATTCACATAATTAGATGTGTCGTGACTTTCGACCGACCGAACTAGCCAAAGCAGGCATTAGGTGAGACTCAGAAGTTGATGTTTACGGTACATTGCACTATTACTCTTGGCTCAAAAGGACCTGCTATTGGACTCTAACTTGGGTCTTCTTTGACTGGTGTTAAGCATTTGTGTCCAATCAATGTCCATTCATTTGTGCTGTTTGACAAGAAGCAGCAGTGAGTGATAATGTAGACTGCTAACGTTAACATCTCTGCTAGCTTGTTTTACCAGCATTGCGGATGCTCAAAACTCTGGCTTTTCCTTTTACTTAGAGCATTGGCTAAGGAGGAACTTACTGTGCTGAGAATGGGAGGCAACACTGCATGGAAATCCTCGCCACACACATCATTTGCCCATATGTTCACTCTTCAAAGTTTTTCAGATCCTCCTTGGCCATGTGACTAAAGGAAGGGTGTGTTATTTTTTTAAAAAAAAAACTCACCATCGGCATACTAAATATACCCTTTGCAGGACCTGACCCCTCATTTGCCTTTGCTGTGGCCACTTTAGGTTGACATGCTAGCTCCGCCATGGCCGTACAGCTAGTAATTATATAAGAGGGCTTCCATTTTACATCCTCTGTATGGTGTTTCCTTCACACAAGCTCTTATTCTTTTTAGGTCAGTCATTGATCGTTCGGCCACACTTTTTAATATAACCAAGAATAGTTTGTTTTCGGTTCTCTTGTGTTCTCTTGATCGTTGAGGAAGGGCATGGATTATATGAATGTACATTGACGGTTCCATGATGCTGGTTAAACAAACCAAAGCATAGTCTGTAAGTGTTTTAAGTAACATTAAAGGTTTAGCAGACATTAACCACCCGCCTATCTTTTTATCTCAAGTAATAAATATAGAAGCCTTGCTGGTGCAAGACGTCAAAAGTCTAAACTGAAAAACTTAATATTGTCTCATGTTTGATGGCAAGCTATCAAGGTGCTTTTCTAGTGCTGGTACACCATGCAATCCTAATGAGAAGCTAACATTGCAGTCTACAACTTCGCACAGTGCTGCTGCTTGTCAAATATGCATCCATCCATTTTCTGTTATGCAAGTTCCTCATTAAGGTTGCAGAGGAGCTGGAGCTTTCCCAAATTATTTAGGGCGAGTGGTGAGGTACAGCCTTGACTGGTCGCCAGCAAATGGCTGGGCACATATAGACAAACAATCATTCATACCAATGGACAAATTAGAGGCTTCAATTAACATGTATGGTTTTGGAATGTATGAGGGAACCAGATTACCCAGAGACTTGGGTGAGAGGCGGGTATACCAACCAGTCACTCACATTTACACCTGTGAACAATTTAGACTCTTAAATTAACTTAATGTGTCTGTTTTTGGAATGTGGGAGAAAGCTGGCGTGAACACAAAACACAGAAAGGATGGAACCGAAATTCAAACCCAGAACCAGATGTATTAACCACTAGTTCACTTAGTCAGAAACAGCTCTGTTCCCACAGAAAGTGTCCCATGATGCCAAAAAGCAGAACAAACGCAAAGTTAATCTTTCATACGAGTTGAAATGAGGTTTAGTGAGATGACATGACAGTCCAAAATTTGTCTGACATTTCAGGCATATTTTACAAGCTTTAAGGCATACGACTGTATCTAATCATGTAATCATCCAACCATCCATCTGTCATCTGGTGAGGTTTGAGTGGATAATGCATCCAGACTGCTGTGTCATCTCTCAGCGGCTGGCCAACCACCGGAGGTCACACCGGTGCATTTAGGAAATCTTTTTACGAGCCGCACATAAATTGCACAGTAATTAAGTAATTAAGATGAGGCAGCCTTTCAAACACTAAAAAAAATTAATTAATTAATTAATAATAAATAAATAACACACTTCTCCACCTGTAGCCACTATACTGGAATGGGGCAAAAGTTTCAATGATCGCACAAATGAATGAATGCCAGCTGGAATTGTAATGCTTGGTTAAGCCTAGACGCTGAGATTGTTAAAGCCTCGGCTGGACTGACAGAATCAGTTCATCATGCTGTGGGGAACCTAAAAGCCGCCTGCATTTGTTTTAATGCTCTTGGTCTGTGTGGTCACCGCCCCCCACCCCTTAGTTTACAGTATCACGTCCACTCACGTATTCGTAGCCAAACTTGCATGTAATCCCTAAATCTGTCCCCTCCTTAGGATTTCGTTTCAAGTGAGTGTCGTCTTTCCCGTTATCATTTACTGCAGTCCTTGCCCTAACCTGTGGAAGCTCTGCTTCTGGTTCTGGTTCACATGGTGACTTTAGGGAGCTGGACGGGTATAATCCAAGGAGTCCTCATGAATGTTGGTATTGCACTGTGCCGATCCCCCCCTGGGGTCAGATGAAAGGAGGAAAGCCATGTGTGATTCACCGCTTGATCTTTCAAATCCTGCTCATAAAATTTGGGGATTGGAGATTGATAATCCAGCTGTTTCGTCAAAGTACGGTACATAAAATAATATTAACTGAGACAGGCTAAACCATGTGTGAGAATGAACAAAATAATTACATCTTTAACTTAAAAGTTTTACCGACTTCCTCTTAAATGCCTTAAATGTGTTGATAGGATCGGAGTTGTTCTACACACTGAACTGTTCTTGAGAGCTGTAATGTTTGGTTAGGTACTGTACATGTAAAAATGTATACATTTTTCGACTGCGCTGAAAACAATGGTTTGCAACAAGAAAATAAATCAAATCAAAGCTTTGCAAGAAAAATCCCCAAATTAGTCTAATTAAATTAACTAATCACTTTTTTTTAAATAATTCCATTCATTTTATAAATAAAAAAAATGCTTAATAAGTATTGTAAAAATATATTCAAATATTTAAACATACATCCTGGCTAAGTTTTTTTTCTTCTTCCTAGTTTAGAAAATCTTTTTCTTTTTTTTCTTTTCTTTTTTTTATTGACCAATTGAACATTAAAAAAAACAAAACAAAAAAAAACTCAAAATTTCAACAAAATGAGAATGGGTTCAAGGTATTTTTATCTCCTGTTTCATTTTCAAATCATTTGTCTCTTTTCAATTAATTGTGTTGGCACACAAAAAAACCACTATTTTTTGCGAATGAGGAAGAATAAGAAGCTGTTCATCTCTCTTGCATTGTTGTTGATGCATTGATGTGTAAGCCAGTGAGAGCTCTGAGAGGTTGGCAACTAGTGAATGACCAATTCTGTAGCATCCGCCTTCACTGCTCTGCTCTCCGGATGCCCAGAGTCTTGTCTACAGCGTATTTGAAATGTGGGAAGACACCATCTTGTATTGTGGGATGGAACGACTGTTTGTTACGGCGGCAACAATAATTTGTACCACTGCCAGGGCCAGGCATGACGTCGTCTATGATGTTTCCAAATCTCACAAAACGTTAGCTTATGTTGCTTGGTACCACCAACCAACCATCTTATTTGTCTTTTCTGCTCTTGTTTACAGGAATGCACAGTCCTCAAGGCATTGGTTCCCTAATGAATAAATATTCCCCAACCTCATTCTATTTAAACTTGACATTCCTTTGGACCTTATTGTGGCCTACAATTGTAAAGACTTTTTGGGAAACACTGTACATAATTCCAAATCGTGCAGCCAAGATTCTTCTTCAAGAAAATGTTCCTTACTCGACCCTCTCTGCTCCAAGTTGGCATCCAGCCAAAATCAGTGCTTAGTCACTAGTGCGGTACTGGGAAGGAACCCCGTGGCCCTGAGCAGGTGTCTGCCTCCTTGTGAACTCCAAGGAGCCGAAAAGGCAGCACAAAGGGCTCAAAGAGGCCTGCCAACATGGTAACCATCTTGAATATCCACGCCCGGTATGGCAGCTCCTCTAAATCTGTCAGCGGGCGTAGGGTGGCTGCCAGTTTTGCTCTTTCTGCTACTGTAACCCACCAAGCCCTCCAAATGGGCTTTTAAGGCTTTTGCTAAGCCTTGACCTAAATGGGGCGCATGCACAGTGCTAGCTAGATTGGTTTGAATTGAAGTTCATAGAAACTTAGAAAGTTGTGATTAAGACGTTTGTCTTTGTTTTCACTCTTCTTTTAGACTGACAATTCTGCAATCTGTGAACTCACTGCTAAGCCGAACTGTGCCGGCATTTAGCTTGGCAAGACTGTGTCCTCTCCTCTCTGTTCATTGTTTGCTACTCTGGAGTGTTGATGTAGAGGGACTGAGGTGGGGGGTTGGCTGGCGGCAGAGTGAGTGCAGGCCATCTTCAGTAAACAATTGGTCCTTGTGCACTTGGAGCAACACCCCTTTAACCCCTTCTATTACAGAGTTTGTGCCTGAAACTGAAACTGGTTGGTGATCCCAAGGTTTGGGAGATGAAAACACCTTAGGCAATTTGTGCTCATTTACTAGAGAATCAATAATGAATTAACAACCCCCACCCACACCATTTTCCCAACAGAAATGATTGATTGTTTATGTACCCTCCTGCCATCAACACCCTAGTTATTAAAAGTAATGACTAACCTATATTTAGAATTAGCCTTTATGGTCCTTTTGGGTCACAACATACAATGGATCATTTGTTCTCGATTGCTCTAATACCAGAAGACCAACGTAACAAATGTACTGTTGAAAAAAATAATGGCAAAGTCTGTGTTTTCATCCAAAAAAAGTTTTCATATCACAAACTCCTTTAGACCATTTTCACTTTTTTTTTATTTTATATATATATATTTTTAATAACCCTGAAATTGCTAACATTCGCAAATGAACAACTGACGTGAAAAATCCATTTTCGGTGTAAAACTGCTTTGCTGTGTTGAAAATACCTGAAAATGCAAACATTCATCTGTAAGCAACTAACCAAAACCACATTGTTTTGCATTAATGTAAACATTTTGTGTAAATGGAAACGGGGTTGGGGGGGACGAGACAAGAACTTGGTCCTTCTCAGCCACAATAGACAATGGATTATTTGTTCTGGTTTGTTCCAATACCAGAGAAGCCTAATATGTTTGCTATTATTATGATTTAGGGGCAGACAAATGGAACATAAGACAAAATGAAAGTGGATAGAAACAGTATTGCTTTGGTTCTTTGTTTTTATAAAAGCGTTTCGGAGAATTCATTGTGTTTAAACAAATTTTAAAAACATAATAGCATTTAGGAACGTGAAAACACAAATAGTCTGTAGACAAATGGGCGAATGTCATTGTTTTTATCCTTTTAAGTCGTTTTTGCTGGAGATCACATTGACATGTCCACAATAAACTCTCTTAACAAGGTAACTGCTAAAACCTACCATATGTGTCCTCTTCTCACAAGACACCTGATAACCTGTTATCTCTACCTTCATGTGGCTGACTCACTCGTTTGCTGTGGGTATCTTTTAATGGTGTTGTGGAAAAACAAGAATAACCCGCTTTTGTCCGGATCACTTTACCCTCTGTTTGTGAATAAGTGCACAAGTCACCTACCCTCTGTGTTCGTCACAATATTTGTTGATGTGATGTCGTGTGAAGACTAGGGTGCCACCGACAGTGAGGAAAAGTGAGTTCTGCTAGCCTAGCATGTAGCATCAACACACAAAAGTCAAGTTATGCAGCTTTCCCGTCACATGATTGACCAAAGAAATTGGAAGCACTTGGGATGGAATTATGTCAGTTGATCACTTTGAGCGATAAAGTAAATCCAACTTTCGTTAATCTCGTCTCAGGCCGCGTCAGATTCTTGTAAAACTTGACCTGAAGATTTATACATGCAGCCATTGGAAGGCACGCTTGGCCAGAACCGAGATTGAGAACAGAGTTGGGGATTTATTTTAATATTTCTACTTAATCTTTTAAGTCGCCCCACACCCCCAGATTTTCAGATGGCATCAAACAACCACCATGTAACAGTACTTGAAATTACAACATGAACCAAAAGTGGTATCTCTGTGTGTAGTGCAGCTGTCCGCCACTTTGTCCAATAGCCGCAATAATGATCATGTTAAATTGACATCTTTTAGAGTTTAAATCAAAACTATTATCTCTAGTCTATGCCATTTAACATTTACAGTTGCATTGAATTTCTTCAACTGCATGTGACAAGCAACATGAGACTGAATCAGTCATGACACATTTCAGTAGGGAAGTGGTTTTGTGTTCTCATCCCATTTTTGGTTAACGGCGCGTGAGAAGATAAGCCTGCAAGCACGTCTTCCTCCTCTTTCTTCACCTCGTCTGAATTGTGAAATATATTTTGGCTTGCGACCGCATTTGTCTCACTTTCACCGTTGTGTTTTGCAGAGGAAACTTCACCGTTCCGAAGTTGTCGGAGTCCAACATGGGGTATGGCGTGCTGAGTGTCTTCCTGGGACTGCTCCTGGAGGTGTCCACCCATGGACCCCATGCTGTGCCCCGAACTTCCTGGAGACACCAAGGTGAGTCCTTTCGAAACACACGTATTTCATTTTTGTGTATTAGCACTAGTCAACCTTAAAAAAAAAAAAAAAAAAAGTAATCCTTTTGAAAAGGCACATCCACGCAACTATTAAGGCTGTACCAAAAAGAGAAAAAATATACAATTATAAATTAGTGGAGCACAAAGCCAAGTAAAACAAAATTAAAACAAAAAAAGTCTTCATATTGTTTTTTTTCTCTTTAAAAACAGCTCTTATAATTGTATGACTTTATCCTCATATTTCAACTTTATACTTTTGAAACTAAGACATCATTGATCATTTTCTCATTTTCGAGACAAAATGGTGCGTCACTTTCAATAAGTCAACAGAAGACCATGGAAATGATTGTTCCTGGTCGTCCAACTCCATGATGGTCAGTCTAGCAAATGTAAATATAGTTGAAGTAATGTAGTGATACTGATGCGCTAACGTAGCTGAACTCATTATAGTCTTTGCGAATGTTCTGAGCTCCTGTTTCTGTCTGCCAATTCGCTATTTCACTGGGGTAGGGAATCCTGGTCCTCGATTCAATGATCAAGATCATTATCAAGCTTCTACATAGCTTCCTGATGAGCTGACTAAATTAAATTTCTGTTTTTGTGCCATACCAATGTCAAAGAAATAATTATTTTGGTGCCATCTAGTGGAATCTTGTTGGGTTTAGTTCATTGATTATGTTTTTCATCTGCGTTTGAAATGTCCAAGTCCTGATAGTTGGCACTTTGCAAACCTTGAATATACCTTCACCTGCTTCCCTATCACTTTTAATAGTTGATTTAGTCAACTTTCCCATTACAATGTGCCAGTAACTTTTATTCTTGTGTTTAAAGGGAAAAGGGTGATTTTAATGGTTTAATGGTTGGTGTAAAGTGCTAGTGTGCACATTTGTCGTGCCTGTGTGATATCTGTTATTTAGAATATTTTGCTAGCTATTGCAGTTGATGAGCCTCATGTGAAGAATGGTTTATTTCTGTTAATAATATACTAATTCAGTTCATGTAACATGGGTTCATGCTTGTGTGCATGCTAGATGCATGGTGTTGATGCTTTATGATTCTCTGTTTTAAGAGTTTTCCAAATTCTTTTTGGGGGTGCAGTTCTCATGGTTGCTCGCTATTTACAGCAGTGGCTCAATCCCCATCCATCCGGATAGCTCGGAAATCACTGTATTGTACACATTCCATTTTTGGAGTATGCGGGCACCATGAGGAGCCAAACAAGTGCTCCAGACTGTGTGATTGTGCATATGCATGCGACTTGAGTCATTTTTTTTTTTTTCATGAGTAAGCACAGTCTGGTAGTTCTTTGTCACAATGCCTAGAAAAGTCACAATAGAAGGCACTTGAAGTGTGAAGCAGTTGCATAGTGAGCATAGTAGCCTTCCTTGGTGTCTGGACTGTCCACCCTACATCATGTTTTAATTGATGGTTCAGCATGTAATTCCCTGTAAATAACTGTTTATCTTGTCAGAACCCGATGTTGGGAGTCAGACCACAAGGACGGCTTTGCACTGACAAAGAAAATACACGCTGATCTTTTCTCACTGTGATAAATTGGTCAGCAACTTGTCTGACAGAACTTTTTTTGTGTTTCCTGCTGACAGAAAAACTATTTTTATATGTTGTCTGTGCATTGTGTTTATGTCTTAAGCGAAAATAACCTGAACCCATACAAGCAAGGGGGAAAAATATAAACCTTTGACCTTTTAGAGTACATTTTCCTTACTAAGCTATTATTGTTATTATTGTTGTTATTATTATTATTTATTGTTGACTTTGTCACTGATTAGCCAGGATTGCTGACTTTGGAGGAGCTATTTCAAGGTCATTTTGCCCATTTCGCATACTAGACAAAAAAAACAAAAAAAAAACACCTGGAAATACACAGGAAGCCAGCTGCTTTGTCTTGAAGCAGTGATGTTTGAGATAATTTGGTCACCTTCCAGGACACCTCCTTCACTGGCGTCACAGAATGTTTGTCCAATAGCTTTGGGCTACCAATCTGATCCTTTTATTAACAGATGGGTGATGTTAAATGGCAAAAGTTTCAAGTGTTTGTCTTGTCTTGTGCTGGGCAGATCAATGCAGCAAAATTCAATGACTCTCCATAAATCCAGCAAATTAATAAGTAATATGAAGTGATTTAATCAATTCTAGTGTCAATCTGTGGTCATTACAATACCTTTATCAAAATGGATCAGTAATTTTTAACATTTTAACTTCTTAACACTTCAGTTAGGGCTCGGAAAAAAAGCTGGATAAGTCAATCACAAAAAAGGTTAACAGACTTTTTTTATTTTTTTTATTTATATATATTTTTTTTATTATTTTTTTTTGTCCTGAAGCTTCGCTGTCACCATGTTGCTGCATCAACACAGTGCAGTCTACCTGTACATGTTCTGTTCAAACTACTCATCACTGTTTCACAGTCTATTGCCGCCCTCTATTGATGGAAAGTTAAAGCTGCAGTCAAGCAATCAGATTTTCCCAGTCAGGGATCACCACAAGTGCACTGGATGGCTTCCTGATGCAATTCATCCATTTTTATTTGTTTTGGGACCGGTGGTGTCAATCAACGTATAGAGTATGTAAAGGCTGTTGCCTAGCGACCCACCAGGATGTTACTGTCATGGTTTAGATTTGATTTTTAGATCTAAAAGCTGTGTTACTGCCCGGAATTTCAAGACTTCCCAGGAAACACAAAAAGCCAAAGAAAAAGCAAAACCTGATTATTTTTCAGTGTAATTTTGTGGTTCCTGTGCTCAGACTTGGAGCTGATGGAATTCTCTGAGCCAGGCATCTTCAACTACTCCACGCTGCTGCTTAGCGACGAACGGGACGCACTCTATGTGGGCGCCCGGGAGGCCATCTTTGAGCTGAGCAAGAAGAATGTGACCATCCGAAACAACAAGGTATGATGGAAATTTGTCATCATTTATTGTGCCCATGTGCATGGATAGAGAGGGGTTGATCGTTTCCAAAGATCATTTTCACCATAATCTTCTGTCCGGCCATACAGACAGTTTTAATACATACAGTATGAAGAAAAATTTTGTTTTGTATTTAAACTTTTTAAAAATTGCTCTGTTCAAGGTTCTGTGGCAAGTTGGCGAGACCCCCATAGCCATGTGCACTCTTAAAGGAAAATCGAAGGAGGTGAGACAGCTACAATTCTGTTTGCCCACATACAGTATGAGGATTTAAAGGCAATTTTAAAAAATGGTGGTGCATTTTTGGGGAGGAGAGTGTAGTTACGACATTTCAATTCATTTGGAGAACATTAATTTGATACACGAGTATAATGAATCTCGTGCTTGTTCAAGGAACGAATAAGACTCATAAGTCAAGGCACCCCTCACTGTACTGCAAAGAATATGCAATGTATTTCAATCCACGCGTCTCTGTTGGGAAATAGACCGACTGTCTGAACTACATCCGAGTGCTGCAGGTGGTCGACGACAAGCGGCTCTATGTCTGTGGTACACATGCCTTTCAACCGCAGTGTGATTATTTGGTGAGTTGTTTGCTACCTTTTTTCACATTTTTGCTCAAAAGTCACTCATTAACACCTCTCTGGAAAGTTGTAAAAAAAATAGCGGCAGTTAGCCGATCGACACATAATTGGTTGGACATATTGATCGTAGCAGGATGCACAAAAAAAATCTCAAGGGCCATGTCCAATTTTAAGCAGGGAGGCATCCATTTTGTTTAAAAGTAGCCATTTTATGCAAATTGGAGGGCTTGTACTTTGACAAACTCCAAATTTTCCCAATTCTGACTGACATTGCTTGTCATCAAAGTTTGATCCTTTTTGCGGATTTGCAATGAAAGAGTGGGTACACGTGTCTGTTCATCACAACTTGCAGCTATTACTATTACTTTTATTTTTGTGATTGAGTTCCTTTACTTTGTATTTAGTTTTTTTTTTTTTTTGCTTTTGTTTTTATTAGATATAAACTTTCTATATTCTATGCATTTTGAGTGCTTTGCCATACTCATTTACTCACCAAATTTGTCAGTCATCCTGGTGAAAAGCAGTTGGTAGCGGTTGTAGGCCTTAACCCCGCCTTCTCCCAAAAATGTTTTTTTTTTTTTTTTATGCATCTTGATATTGTTCTTTTTTAGACTTTGGCTGACTTTTCATTGGAAGGTCGAGCAGAAGACGGCAGGGGGAAGTGCTCCTTCGATCCCTCGCAAAGCTTTACCACCGTCATGGTTGGTGAGTTAAGGACCCTTTTACGTGAAAAGACATGTTCATAATTGATAATCCTCCCACAGAAATAAAATCCCTTTTTTTTCATCAGATGGAGAGCTGTACTCTGGGACAGCTTATAACTTCTTAGGTAGCGAGCCCATTATTTCGAAATACTCTCCATCACAATACCTGCTGAGGACGGAGTATTCCACATCATGGCTCAATGGTGAGCTCCCTGAAAAAAGTGATCTGTCAACATTTCTTAACAGTAAACAATGGATGGTGGATCATTGGTGGATCTAGCATTTGATTTTCCAATATGAAGGCCTCCGTTATCCTTACTCAAATATATTCAAATCCACTTTTCAAAGTGAAATTATAATATCAGTCATTGGGTAGTTTTTATTGTTTGTGTGAATAAATGTTGATATGTGCACGTTCCAAACACTTTCTTTCATTAGGCCTACATCCTCCCTTAAAGGTCTTAAGTATCATGACAATGGCCTTACTTAAATTTTACGCTGTCAAAACACATCTGTGAGATGTTTTCTTCAAAACTGCAACTCAAGAACGAAACTTTACTCAACCTTATCCGTGTCCTTCCCGACATGTTTTCTGCAGAGCCCAGTTTTGTTTTCGCTGACGTGATCAGGGAAGGGGAGAACCCTGCAGATGGCGAGGACGACAAAATCTACTACTTCTTCACCGAAGTATCCGTGGAGTACGAGTTCTTTGGCAATCTGCTCATTCCAAGGGTGGCGCGTGTTTGTAAGGTGGGTGTGTCATTCATCATAGCCCTCTGAGCAGCGTCATCGTAAATCTCTTTTCCCCAAGCTCATCTCTGTTGATCTTTGACGCAGGGTGACCAGGGAGGTCAGAGGACGTTGCAAAAGAAGTGGACGTCCTTCCTGAAAGCCAAGCTGGTGTGCTCCATGCCCGAACTCAACTTTGTCTTCAACGTGGTGCATGATGTCTTCATCCTGAAGGGTGCGCACTTGAGGGACACGGTCATCTACGGGGTCTTCACCTCCCAGTGGTCAGTCGCATTTGTTTACATCACATTTGAATATCATCTCTCCATCCATTTTGTGAGAGCAAGCATTCACAGTCACACCTATGGAAAATTTAGTCTTCAATTAATCTAATATTGCATTTTTTATATTGCTTTTCTTATACTAACATCAACTGTATGATTACGTCTCTATAATTGAACCCTCCATCTTGTCTCCAAAGGGGAAATGTTGGTCTGTCGGCTGTATGCGCCTACAACATGTCCACCGTGGATGAGCTCTTCTCCAAGGGCAAGTACATGCAGAAGGCCACTGTGGAGCAGTCCCATACTAAGTGGATTCGCTACAATGGCGTCACTCCGTCACCACGCCCTGGCGCAGTAAGTTCATAATATACATCAAGTATTTATGATTTTAAAGACACAATGTAAATTTCTTGACGAAAGTAGCCCCATTATGTGGAGTAGGACAGGTCTTATCTGAAGTGAAGTGTCAAAGAAGTCAGACACTGTTTTAGAAGCTTTTCAGACACTTGGGCAGACACTCCAGAGAGCCAACTATTTCTATCCAACAAATACAACCCAATTTTCCGTAATACAGTATTTCCTCCTGATTTCAAAACATCTCTGTATGCTCTTTTAGTGTATCAACAGCCGCATGCGGCAGCAGAACATCACCAGCTCGCTGCACCTCCCCGACAAGACCCTGCAATTTGTCAAGGACCACCCCCTGCTGGAAGACCCCGTCCTGCCCATGGGCAACAGGCCCCGCCTCATCACCAAGGACGTCAACTACACGCAGGTCGTCGTGGAGCGGGTCCACGCCCTCGACGGGAGCATCTTCGATGTCATGTTCACCGGAACGGGTACAAAACATGAAACATTTAGAGTCAATAGGTAACACATTTCCCAGAATGTGAGCCAGGCCACGCTAATTACGATCTCGTCACTTTAGATAAGGGGGTCCTCCACAAGTCAGTGGTCCTCGGTGGAGAGGTCCATATGGTTGAGGAAATCCAGCTGCTGAAGAACTCCGAGCCCATCAAAAACTTGGTGTTGTCATCCGAGGTTAATATTGTCATATATTAAACACTTCCGTCACCTAGTTGCTTCCTTTTCACGTCAGAGAAAAAAAAATGGGATTCTCACCCCCTCCTCACAGATGCAATCGCTGTACGCTGGTTCCGATTCGGGCGTTGTTCAGTCGCCCACAGCGTTCTGCAGCAGCTACCAGTCCTGTGATGACTGTATACTGGCCCGAGACCCATACTGTGCCTGGGACCCTCGCACTGCTCTCTGCGTCAAAATCTCTGACACGGCTAGACAGCAGCTCAGGTATTTCAACCAACACATAAGCTTTAAATATTGCTCACTGTTGACTCTGTTTTTTTTCTGGCGTTACATTTGTGCCTATTGTTTTTTTGTTTTGTTTTTTAAATAAAAAGGTTTGTTTGTTTTTTCCTTCCAGGAGACTAATTCAGAGCTTGAGTGGCGATGCAGACATATGTCCTAAAGGTAAGATGCCATAAAAGATAAAAAGCCCATTCATCGATCATGATGCATTATTTTGGGGGGGATTAGATGTAGTAATAAAAATAATACTGGGGTACTAAAATTGTGGGAAATGCTAGAATAGTTGTAATAATAACTACATAAAGTGGTATTTTATTTACATAGTCATTAAGTTATATATTAACAATTTTGGAATAAAAATTTCTAAAGTTACAAGAATCAAGTTGTATTTCCTGTATTAAAATATATATTGAAAAAAACGATGTCATCATTGTGGGCGGAGATAGCAGTAAATTTAGAAGAATTTTTTTGTAGATTTAAAGCCATGAAGCTAGAATAGTTGCAATATTTAGTCATATAGCTAGAGCAGTGCTTCTCAGTTATTTTTTACGCCCTTCCATGAGGAAGAAAAGATTTTCTGCACAGCAGCAGGGAGGTTCATTTACCCTTCCAGACCTTAAAATTGTGACTATAAAGTAACATCACGTTTCCTTTGGTAGCTCCCGTTGTGCCCCTGAAGGAGTACCAACGTGTTTCGGTGAAGCCTGGAAGCTCCGCCGAGCTGCCGTGCCTGGTGCGCTCCAACGCGGCGCACGTGTCGTGGCGATCCAACGGCTCGCTCCTCACCGAGGCCTCGCGCTTCCACTTCGTCCGAGAGAACGGGCTGCTCATCTACAGCGTGGCCGCCGAGGACCAGGGCCGCTACGAGTGCTGGTCCGTGGAGTTCGCCGCCGCCGTCGGGAAGAACTTCACTCGCCTCCTGGCCGGATACATCCTGACCCTTGACGTCCGGCAAGCCGCAACCACCCGCCAGAGCCAGGAGATCACGCACGGCGTGGAAGGTAAAGCTGACCGAGCGCTAACATCAGCTCTCGCTCCGCCCAATTTCACCGCCGCCGTGCAGCTCACGTCCCCGCCCCGCTCATCGCTAACCCCGAGCGGCAGCACCGATCAGCCCACCGAGCAACACGTCCCCCCGGAGGCGGAGTACTTGCAGCGCGGCAACGCCATGGCCCTCCTCCTCCTCTTCTTGCTCTTCTTCGTCCTCTTCGTGGCCGCCGTGGCCTACAACTGCTACATGCGGTACCTCCCGGCTCCATGCCTGCGGCTGCGGGCGGCCCTCTTGGGCTCGCACAAGAAAAGCGAGGCCGTCGGGCCCGAGTACAGCGCCTGCGAAGCGGGCCTCATGGAGGCGCCGGCCGTGTCAGGCAAAGTCGCCGCCATGGAGCGGCCGGCGCAGAACAGCAGCCAGAACCTACGCGCGCTGCGCGATACCGGCTACGAGACGGAGCCCGAGTGCAGCAACGGGCGCGTGCCCTCTCACGACTTCGGCGACGAAAGCCCGTCCCCGCAGAAACCCTTCGACGTGGACTGCGACTCCCAGTCCATCCAGTTCGCTGATGCCGACGAGCCTTATTGCTAGAAACAAAATGGAAGGTGCACGTCGTCTTTTGACTTTTTGTGTTCAGGAAGCTGTTGCGTCCTCTAAAGCGGGGTATCTATACTAGGGTTGCCAGAAAGTTTCCGTTGGAATTTAAAGGCTAGGGTCTTCCTTTTTCACTCAGGAAAATGCACTTTATAAATACAGGATGTGGGGGGTGGGGGTTATGGAAAAAATCACCACCACACATTAACAGAAGCCCAGAGGTGTCGATTGAGAAGGAGTTCATGGGTATACATCCTGTATTTATAAAGTGTATTTTCCTGAGTGAAAACAGAAGACCCCGCCTTGAAGATGGAGAATTTTTTAAATATTCAAAATTTCCAACTTTCCGTGGGAGTTATGGGAATTAACTGGAATCTGAGGGTATTTTCATGGAAAGGTATCATAAAAGTAGGCAGCGATACAAAATGGATCCCTGTAGGTTTCCTTGCCCACATGCGAGTGCATGACAGTAATTTGATAGCTTTTTTTTTTTTTTTTTTTTTTGATTGCCCGCTCACATCAGCATATAGAAAGCTGGTGCTCGACAGATCTTGAAAAACTCACAAGTCAAGGTCCCACTTGCGTTTCAATTAATATGTTGATTATTTTGTCAATTAATCAATGAATATGATTTAAAAAAAAAGTTTAATTTTCATCCCTATATTCAAATACCAGTCTGTAACATGTCAGATATATAATTCCTTGTTTTCCAAAGTAAAAGCTGATTTTTGCAAGTGATTTTGATTCAACACAACGATACTGTAATAAATCTGCTTTCATGGAGGAATACAGAAATCTGAGAATATTTATAGTGGAAAGGCCAAAATTCTGAGGACTTTGTGCATTTAATGATAGTAATTAATTATCGGAATATGTTGATAATTGATTAGTTGTCGATTAATCATTGCAAAGCTAATGAAATGTTGTTTAAGTCAGGTTTATGATAAAATATACTTCAATTTTTTTATGTCTGAACTATATATAAGTTCCTACTAAGAGTCAACCTTCACTTTTGTCAATTCCTGGTTTATTCCCGTTAACTCCCATTAAATATTTCCAACGCAGTATTTTGCAACCCTAGTACATACACATGTACCGATTTTACTCAACTAATTTTGAAAAGGTGAGAAACCCAATACATGACCATGCGTGTTCTTACTGCTCTTAATACAGTTCCAGTTGACCAACACAGCACAATATTTGCACCAAGGTCTTCTCAAAACAAACCAGGTGCCTTTTGTAGTACCAAAACTGACCTTGGAGAGGCAGTACAGTGCCACAGGGTATCCACGTTGCTTGAAAATACAAACGGTAATAGGCTCAATGCTACATTTTCTAGAAAGCTTTCATTTTTATTATGGTGAATGACTTAATGCAAACACTCAACACAACCAGTTGCTCCTCTATTTGTGTCCACCAACAGCTAATTGGCAGTTATTTCATTTGATGTTGCAATCAGGTGTCAGTGTCTTGATGATATGTGATTGTAAATATTGCACAGGTTTAACATTTATTATTGTTGGATCTTCCGAGCGAATCGGGCAGAAATATCACTCGTCTTAACACACCTCACATCACACTAGAGGTTAATCGATAACCTTTATCCAATCGGACATTTGCTCACTGATCCAGGGGAGGAAAAATACTCTTAATTTATCCCCATTGTCGGTATGTGTATGTGTGTACCCCGTTTTAGCTTTGGTCCAGCAAGAAAAGCTCATTCCCAAATTCCAAATTGGAAACATTGTTTACCAAATTGGTAAGTTACGTGAATGTTTTCCAAATTGGACTCAGTTTTCTTTGTACAGGCTGAGTAAGTCATCGTTTTTGTTTAGTCTCGTTTTGTTGTCTGCATCCTGGGCCGATGGACTTCAACAATTCTCAGGGAAGGTTTTGCTCAGCAAGCTGCAGCCCGGCTTGATTCTCGGGAGGGGGACGATGGCTGATGGAATGGAAATCTATCGCACAAATCAAATCACTCGTGTGTTGAGAGGAATTTCTCCAGTTTTACTGCCACATTGTTTGCTGTTATCACTTGTTCTCAATAATCCACTCTTTATCCACTAACTGAAACTTTTTTGGGTCATCCATATTTGCGCGAAATTGGTATTTAAGGTGAATTTTATTTATTGTTTTTTCCAGCATCCATTCTGTCTCTTGCACATCTCTCGTGTCCTGTGTTCCTCAATTTACTTTAATCGCCTCCCTTTCCCCACCATTTCCTTCCTGCCTTCACAGCCTCTTCATCTGTCTTCCCATCCTCTACTTTCACTTCCTCCTCTTCCTCCGTGAAGCCTCACATGGAGGCGAAAGTGAGACTGTTGCCCCCCCTACTGAAGGACCAGGCGTGGGGGCTTCACGCCCACGAGGCCTTCCTACTCTTCTGTTTGGCCCTGGGTGAGTTATGTGCCCCCGCCCACCAAACCCCCCCACCTCTAACTCTGCTGCTCATTTGTGTCTGGACTTCCTTTGCATGGCCTGACTAACCTTGTGGCCTATGCTGTGAGCTCTTCAACTTTTGAAGTACTGTGAGAAGGAGCTGACACGCCGACTTTGAATGTCCGAGAAGGGGTGCAGTGGTATTTTTATTTTATTTTATTTTTTATCTATGGTAGGCTCACTGTGTTACATCCCACTATGCCAACTGGGCCGTTTTTGTGCCTGCAAACCTGTCAAGATATTTGTGTGTGTATATATGGGGGGGGGGAAAACATGTAAATAAATGGAGCTTGTCAGTAGGTAGGTATAGGGAGACAAATAAAAGGTGTCAAATGTGTCTAACACTGGCTTGTTTGCTTTTTTTAATTTGCTGGTTTGGTCAGAATAACAGAAAATAGTTGAGGAGACCTTGTGGGTTTAATACCTAACCCTGTTTGTTCTGCTGTATAACAAGCATTCTGTGACAATGTCGTTCACCCAGTGTTGTATGGTAAATACAGTGGAACCTCTAGTCCAATAACACAGACGTAAACCTCTGAAAACAACTCTGACTACCATGCAGGGACATCCCAATCGGGAATTTCGGGGGTTGCTCGGGGCCAGTCCAATTGGAGCCCAAATGTTAATACCCGACAAACATACTTATATGTTTGATGCTATCGTATTATATTCTTGCAGCACTGCCGCTAGCAGTCAATAAACTTGAATTACACCTTTTGTAACAATTGTCGGCAAGTACTGAATCATCATAAACGATATTTATAGACGCCATCATAGGTACGTCGAAGCCGCAGCCATATTAGATGTGGAACAGTGAAGTGGTTTGTGAAGATGCCTCATTCACTTGATCCTTGGACATGTATCAGCAAGTCACAACACATTGGATTAATAGCAAATGGAAAATAAATTGATGAAATTATTTTATGGCGAATTATTACAAACTACTTTAATATTACTTTTTTTTTTAAAATGTCTTTCACTCTATGCTCTATAAAAAAAAACGACACTAAAACTTTTAGAAAACTGAAAGCATTAGCGAAAAAGAAAAACTAACAAAACCACTGTTAAACAACAAAATGTATTGAATTTAAAAAAAAAAAAAAAAAAAAGTAAAAACAAACGAAAAATACAGAACTATTATAACCTTGGTAAATGCAAAAATATTTGATTAATTCCAATTGTCTAGTCAAAAGTGGGTAATGTGAATCCAATCTCAACTTCTTCACAGCCCTAACAAATAATTTGTAAAAAGCAAAAAACTATGTTTCACATTTGCACATTTGCTTAATGTCGACTAATGACTAAACTGTTGAGTGAATTTTGTGGTTGAAGAAATAGTTCCTGTTTGGTTAAATCAGAGAGTGAGAAAATCAGCTTGGGCCATCTTCGTTTGCTGTTCCTTCACGAATTTTAAATCATCTTTAAGATTATCTAGGTCTCCTAGATACAGTACAGTAATTGCGTAAATGTACCTCCTAACAGTACGTCCGCGAGTAGAAAATCGCGAATGAGCGGGGGAGTCATGGGACACTGAACAAAAGTAACCAGTAATAATTGGGTCAACATAAAAAAGTCCGCTTGTGTCCCTCAGGTCCTAGCGACACCCACGTTGACTGGCTCATAAATGGGCGCAGCGCCGACACGGCCGTAACAGAGTACCGCCTCCCGCTGGTCGGGAACACGGTACTTGTGAGCAGCCGGCTCCGAACCGGGCCTTTGCTCCGGGACGCCCGTTACGGCTGCGTGGCCCAGGCCGGCGCGGGGAGCGACGCGTCGCAGGTGGACCTCCACCTCGCCGTCGGAGGTACCTTTTTTTTGCCCGACGGCGGCGCTGTGTCACGGCTGGTGTGCTATGAGATTGTTGGTTGTTCGACAGATGAGGAGAGCGCTCCGTCCAGGGATTTGAACCAATGGAGGAGTGCGCTCACGCAGCATGAGCAGCTGCTAAAAAGATGGGAGAAGTCCTGGGTAGGTGCAACAAGTGGCTTATTTTTCTAACCTGGCACTTAACCAGCTGGATTTTTAATTTGTCATTGCTAATCATCTACTCTTTTAACCCCATTTGGCTAATTGTGTTGAGGAGGAAATGCGTATTTATTCTCCAATAATTTATGGTTCATTTGCCTTTATTTTAGCATGACTCTAACCTATAAAACCAATGTCTAATAAATAAGATAATAGAGATTCATTAATGATCTGTTTGTTAATTGCATAATAAATCGCAATATTAACGGACAAAATGCAATTAGATTATTTTTCTAAATCGTTCAGTAGTACTTTGTGATTATGCTCCACAGTCTCCACATTGCTGCCACGGCCATGGGATCAATTAAGTACAAGGGACTCGCACCTCGTGCCATCAGAGGATGCATGGGTAGAAATGACAAAAGTACATATACGCAGTCTCTACTTTGCTGCAGCGGCCCTTAGTCTCCTTCAATAAAATCTGGCTGCTTATGCCGAAAAGGAAATACAGGAGAATTGAATCATCACACTTCTGATTGTCAACAAATGACAAAACTAAATATACATGCTCACATTATTTTTCTTAGGTACTCATCTTACTCCATAATCTCCAAATTGCTGCAGTAGCAATTTAGGACAAAATATGGCTCCTTCCATGGAGAAGACTTGCAACTTCTAAGTTGATGTATGTTCCACAATCTCCACATTGCTTCTTCTTGGAGGGGGAAAAACAAATAATAATAATCTTAATCCAGAGAATCAAATGCAGAAGAGTTCTGGATGCTACCTTCTCATATAGCAGTTTCAACTTTGCTTCACGAGACCTTACCTCTGCTGCGTATTACGCTCCAACATTTCCACATTGCTGCAGCAGTCCTTAGTCTCCTCTTGGATAAAATCTGGCAACATATATCAAATGTGCACTGTAAATATAAGGGACAGTAACTTTGGATGCTGCAATTTATTTACACTCCAGAGTCTCCACTTGGCTGAAATTGCCCTTAGTCTCGCTATAAATAAAATCTTGTTTGTGATGCTGAGACCTACACCATCTTAATAAATCCCTCTGATGACAATAATCAAAATGTATGCTAACTTAGCTGCACCTTACCTCCGGGTGCTGTAATCTTTGGATCCACTAAATTTTCACTTTGTGTCCTTAGTCTGCTCTTGGACACAAGCTGCCTCCTTATAGTCAAAAGTAAATACAGTACTTTGTTCTCTATTGCATTGCTTGTTAGCGAGTCTCAGCATGATTTTAGCATTTTGCCATGAGCCTCGCTGGAATAGTTTAGCGGATAAGTTGCAATGCTCAGGAAGCAAAAACATTTGCAGGATGTCCATTTTTTCTGCGTTTCTCGTTTCGACCCCTCATTCTACCTCTTCTGTGTCCACGCCACAGGAAAGCTGTGATGGCCACTGAATGCTGCCAAAACCAAAGCATCACTTCATAATTGGAGGCACAGGAAGCAATGCCTCTTTTTCTTTCAGTTTTTAGGGGGACTAGAAAGCCTGGAGGTCCCAGTTAAAGGCCTATTTTTGGGGTACGTGAGGGAAAGTGGATAAGAGACTGGCGATGGACGCACCGGGACTACAAAAATGGAGGACATGAGGCTCTATGGAGCTTGTTTGGTGTGATAATGCTGCATTGAGAAAAAAAAAAGCAGCAGCATTCAAAAGTGGCAGTTTAAATTAATTCAACGTTGTTACTCACTTCCTTTTACCGTTTGCTTTTGGTCTTATTTCTCCAACATAGCCATATGTCTTGAATGCGGGAATAAAGGAAACCAATTTGTGCTACTTGGTGCCCTTTTTCCGTTGTTGTTCGCACTCTGTGTAATGCTACTCTGCCTCCCTCTGGTGTCCAGATATAGAACAACAACTACTTAGTATTATAGGTTGGACAGAGCGGGACAAAAAGAGAGACGACTTGACATTTGTCATTTTACTACATTTGAAGTCGAAGAGGGATCTTTTCATTCCTTTTCACCTGTTTAATTCATGCATCCTTCCTTCTGCCATTTAACCATTCACACTCAAGAACATTTTTTTTTCTTCAACTCTACACAGTAATGTGGAGGAAACAAATTGAAACACCCAACCTCAGAACTCTGAGGTTGTTTTTCTCCACTCAGGCGCTTGTGTTGCCATTTGTTGCTTTCTTTGCATAAAATTTCAGCTTCCCAATTCCCATTTAATTGTTCTTAGTCAATCGTTCATTTTTCAGCTATAAAGTCTTTTTCCTATTGCTGGTAAATAATAATTTAGGAGTCTATATTTGAAATCAATTATGGATAAAGGCCATCGGAAAATGCGAGAATGAGCCGCCATCTTGTTTAGAATCAGCATGACACATGATTGGATAATTGATGTCACATGCTGCCAAGGAGTTTTACATGGCTGTTTCGTGTCAAAACAGGTGAGGACGGCGCCGCTAATCTTTTTTTGTTTGTTTTTAAATATCTTCAGCTAAACTTTATGGGTTGTGTCACAAAGATGATATATGTCAGATAATTTTATTGTAGAAGAACATTATTTACGGAGCCCTGGTGACATGGGGGAAAAAACAACAACCTTTGCGTTCTTTCGCAAATAGTGCGTTCCCTCTCAAATAAAATAAATAAAAAAACGGCGTTCTCTCACAAAGATTGCGAGATAACGCCTTTTTTCTTTTTCTTTTTTCTTTCTTTTTTTTTTTGCGAGGGAACGCAAATTTCTCTACTATACCTTGGGGGCTCCGTAAACACTTCCGGTCATCATCAGTTTTGTTTTGTTTTTTGTCGCCCCCCCCCCCCCCCCCCCCCCCCCTACCGTGTCACCATAATATCCGTAATATTTCGAGCGTACTTTTTGAAATGGTGGTAGATATATTTTTTAAAAATGAAGTCAATAAATGTGGCAAAGCCTTTTATAATTTAAAAATCGATTTGTTTTGTACCCTGTGATTGCATTCTTTTAACCCAATTCACTCACACGGGCTATGATACATTCATTGAAGCTCACTGTGTATATAATCTATTAAATGGACAATTCCGAGTTTACATCACGAATCAAAATGTTGGCACATTCTAGTTAGTGAAAGGACACTCTTCATTGAAATGCACTGGAGTTAGTTTGGATTGTTTGTGAGGATTATTTTATTTTTAAAAATGTCCTGAGTTTGACTACTGTAACAATCTGCCTTGTTTGTATGCATGTCATAGGCAAAAGCAAAACAAGACGCCATTTGTTTTCACCGTGTAAAGCAGGCTTCCCCAATGGCAGAGGCCCCGGAGTCTTTCAGCTTTGTATATGTTTGCGTACTCCAACACATCTGATTCCTATAATCAGCTCATCAGGCAGCTCTGCAGAAGCCTGATAAACGTCCCGATCTTTAGAACCAGATGCGTTGGAGGACGGAAACATCTAGAACCTGATAGAACCTAATACCCTCGATGACCAGGCTTGGTGAGGCAATTGCGTAAATATCAGAAAGGCCTGGCTGTTCAGAATTGTTCCTGAGTATGTTCAGCCATTACAGTACAGGCATGATAGCACACGACCAAGATTCTATGCAGTTTCGGCTCATTTTGGTTTGTTCATTAATATTCCACCAGAGCAGGCAGGCGGTCACCAAATTTTTTTGACACTGAAAATCCATTTACACGCAGTGACATTGAAATCAATAAATATTTCAATACCCAAACATTAGTAATATTTGTGTTTTGAATAGCAAGAAGACATGCTTGAAGATAAAAATGGTAACTTTTAATTGAAAATCCACAAGTCAGCATGTGCTCTTCTGTTCCCGCACACCCACCCAGTAGATTTAGAATTAAATGTTCTCTTGAATGTTCAATTGAAAACAGTGAGCTAATAATACTGGTTAAAGGAAAGATCATTGTGGAAGGGAGAAGGGGATGTAGTTTTACCATTACTCTAGCATGGATGATTTCTAGGTTTTTATAATGCAAGCATCTTTGAAGAAGATGAAGACGTGTAATCTGATGTTTGTGTTTCTTGAGTTAATACTTGTTTTTTGTGTTTTTTCATAAAGAGTGAAAAATGACCGTTTCACCTGCTCTGCCCGGGAATGGTTTCTCCCACTATCCTGCAAGCCTTCCCTGAATGAGTCATCCAGCCGACCGCTCATTGGACGGGAGCACACCGTCCCGAGGGATTGCCTTGCAGTAGCAGCAGCAGCAGCAGCAGCAGCACAGCGGAGCGGCCTTGCTTCCATTCACAGAAATGTTGGTATGCCAACCTGCTCTTTCATTCACAGCCAGGACTATAAGCGTTGCCTTTTGACCCTCCCAGCCCTCGCTCTTTTTGTGATTTTTCAAATTAGCTCTTTTTTTTTGTTTTGCCTTTGTTTCTGAGGGGAAAAGGCATTTTTTTCCGCTCCTGTCTTCTATATTTGCTATGTTAGGGAGGGAGACTGCAGTGCGAAATGCAGCAGAGTGAGCGAGAGCGGAAGCTGCTCATGAATGAGCGTCGCTCGCTCCCGTTCTAGAAGGCGAGAGGACATTTTTGACATGAATGGTCTGTGTTTGTGTGCGTGAGTGCGGCGCTGAGCGCTTTCTTCCCCGCTGCCACGGCGACCGCGGATGTTTCATCATCATCATCAGCAGCAGCAGCGGCACCGCTCTTAAGGAGACTCTGCTTTTGCGCTTTTTCCTCTTCATTGACTCATCTTCGGCTGAGGAAGATGACGTCCATAGCGGGTTTATTTGGGATGCATCGTCCACATCGCTGTAGTTGCCTTGTTTAAGCTCCTAGTGTTCAACTTCATATTTATGATTATGATGGGGATTTGATGTTGGTGATGGATTTAATTCTCTGTTTTGAAATGGCTGACAAATATAGTTGAGTTGAATTCTGTTCTTTTAACTGCATTTTACGCCCTCGGAAGCGAGCATTTTGAATCGCAGATAGTTTCACTGCACCGTTCGCCTCAGAAGAATAATGAAAAAAAATATATTATCAATTTTTTTGTAATGAATTGAAACCATTACCAATAGATAATCAAACTACCTCACGTTACTCAATTGAAAATATATTTTTGCAATTAAATAAATATTAAATACTGCAACTACATTCATATAAATGATATAAACTCAATTACATTAAACAGTTTGAGATTTAACAAACTGATTGTTGCTAGAGTGCTGTAAGTGGGAGTTGCCCCCCCGTGCTGCCCTCCCTCCAACAGGAAGTGATTTGCAGTGTTCAGCAAGCCTTTTGTCGAGAAGGTTTTCTCACATCAGTGAGTCATGCTCCAGCTCTGAGCCGGCAGGAAGGAAACAGCCAGTTCGATTCCGTCGCCATCACCTTCCACGCAGTTTGTGGATTTTTCCGTTGTTTTTTTGGGAGGCTCGAAATCCTCATCATGCTTGTTGCTGTCAGCAGCAGCTGAAGCATCACCACTGGAAACCACAACAACGACCTCTCCATCCTCCTCTGCCTCCTACATGGATTTCCGCTGTGTTTTTGTCTCCTGACTGGATTGACACGCCGGATTTTACCGATCAGGAATCGAGAAAGGTGGCCTGCGATTGCTCTGCAACGTTTCCCACCACCACCGTCGCTACGTCTGCTGCTGCCATGTTACAGGAGTGGGTAATCATCGCGGCAAGGAGGCGGGCGGTGCGTGTCGCTTGAGGCGCTGTGAGAGAGCAGAGGCGAAGGGTATGCTTCACCGCACCAAATACAACCGCTTCAGGAATGAGTCGGTGACGTCCGTCGATGACATCGTCCACGGCCTGTCCATGAACCCCAAGGTGTCGGCCAGCCCCGAGACGCCTTACGCGCCCCCGGCCGACGTCCAGTCCAACGCTCCCGGCGCCCCCGCCGCCGCTGCCGGCCACGACCACTCGGACGATGGCGGTACGCCCCTGTGCGCCCTGATCAACAAGGTGTCCAACCTGAAGTTCAGCAACTCGGGCAGCTTGCTCGGCATCAAGGGTCTGCCCTCGGCGGTCAAGGACCTGGCGGTGGCCAAGCTACAGGGCGGCGGCGGCGGCAACTCGGGGTCGGGCCCCGGAGTGACGACACCAGGGGCGGCAGCCTGCCTGTCGACGCCGGAGCCTGCCGCGGGCATGAGCAAGAAGAGCAGGCTGGATGAACTTCCGCCCGCCGGCGAGGACTGGAACCCTGGCTGCGGTGGCCCGGTGGGCAAACATTTCAGAGGGTGGCTGCACAACAGTGAGAAGATCTCTGGGCCAGGAGTGACGTACATCGTTAAGGTAGGTGGTGAATGTAACATCCATGCATCCATTTCTCATTCTTTTTTCTTTTTACATGTCCAGTCAGTCATGTTCAGCTACGTTGGGGCAAAAGGCCGACTACACCCTTAAGGTGTACAAATTTTGCCACCAATATTTTTCCTTTTAGTGAAAATGAACATCGAGTCCACATATTGGTTATCAGCCTCCTTGACTACTAATAATTGGTTTTGGTATTGGCTTTGAGAAAAATAGTCTGACTCTAGTGGTATTGGTACTTTGTATCGGTGACTACTTGAATCGAGTACCAGCATATTAGACTGAAAAAGTGGCATTGAACATCCCCACCAGTACACCTGGTTGACCATCATCAGCACCATATGAGGAAAGCCTCCTGCAGAAGGTCATCTGTGGATGATATCTTCGCCACATTTGCACTCGCCCTCTGTGTAGTGGTTTTGTAACCATGCCGACGACATCTGTATTCCCCTGTGGGCTGTGGCTCTAACAGCAGGGGTTAAAAAAGAAAGAAAAAAAAAAAAAGACAGCATCTCATGTCAACGCCAAGCATGCATCATTCGAAAGAAGCACACGTTGGTGCCGAGCTGTGAATGTCATCATGCCGGCAATGAGTCACCGGCAGGACTGATGATGCCGATGTGTGAAATGAATAGAAATATTTTTATTATTATTTTTTTTACACTGAAATCCTCTTGTTTTAATGTGCGTAAGGCAGCATGAGAGAACAGTGACAAGTTGTCACACAAAGTGTCTGTGTGCCGTGTCACATTAACCATATTAAGGCCAGTCTGCGTCAATGAACGCGGCTACCGTTGTGGGCTTTCGGTCCTGTGAGTTCAACGTCGCTTCAAATTAGCATCACATGGTCGCCCCCTCACCCATCATGTGCCATTAGTCTCAATGGACGTCGATGTCATCCACAACATGCACATCAATGAATCCCTTTAACAGCTCAGTTCCGCTAAGCAGACCCAAACTTTGAAAAATAACTCACCTTTGGCCATAGCGTTGACATATAACACTTGGATCTAATGTAAATGCATTTGTACAAATGGCACAGTGACAAAAATTACATAAAAAAAAAAAAAACTAAACAAAAAAAATGAATAAATCTGCTCTACAAATGAATGAAAACTACGGCAACTGAATTAAAAAAACAAAAGCCAAAACGAAATGAAAACTGTCGTCAACACTTGACCATCTTCTGGCCGCATCTTTTCAAAAATGATCTTATATCCTGAGCATTTAGCCAACTTAAGCAGCGAGGGGAGGCGGAAATGTTTTTGTTTACAAACCCGACGATGAATGCAACGCTCCTCATCAGCACAAAGTGTTCCCAGTCTGTGCTCTTTGTGAGTAGGTGGCTGCTAATGAAGAGGATTACAGGAGGATCTCATGAGGCGTACTAACACTGCGGAATTCAATATACTGTAGATGCTGTTGTACGTAACTTTTCGTAGTTTATCATTAAGACAGTGATGAAGTTAAAATTACAGCAAATATTTGTAAGGAAAATACTTCGAGGCCATCGATATAAAACAAGTTAGTACACAAAGTAAGAGACGATGGAAACTAGTTCCCTTCATACAGTTGGCAACTTTGAAATTTTGAATTTCAGGTCTGTGTTAATAAATACTAGAGCAGAGCATTTTTATTTATTTGTTGATATTTAAATCTATATATTTTTGTCCTTATTTCCACATTTATTTTTATATGTATATTTTTCATTTTGAGTCTCATTTTTATTTGTGTCTTGAATTTTTACTATTTATGTATATATGTATATTAATTTATTCATTTTTTGAATTATATTTTTATATCCTATTTTTATTTTTTTATTTTGGCCTTCTTGGTCCTCCATATGTTAAAACAACATCCTGAAAATAATGCAAAATAACCAAAGGTAAAACATAACACTTATGCTCTCACTAACTGAATTTGATGTAAAATTTTGTAACGACTTTCTGTTCAATCTTTCCAGTATCTGGGTTGCATTGAAGTGCTGCGGTCAATGAGATCTTTAGATTTCACCACACGATCTCAAATAACAAGGTAAGTCCACGTTTTAATTGTATTCACTTTAACCTGTAATTCCACATCTCTGTACTGTACATTGAGGCATGTCTTCACCAGTCTAGTTGCGATTAGAACCTTTTCAAGTCCTGTTTTGTTTTCATGCAATGTTGTGCACGCCTCTATTTATATCTGTGCAGCTATTGAACCACAAGTTGATGATTCGCTTTGTGTCGTGTCCACTTTTCTGGTTCACTTGCATCGATGTCAGCTGGCAAGGCCACACACTTGTCAGATCGTTCATTTCTAGAATGGTCCATCCACTTCTTTTTCTTCATTATTCGTATTCATATTCTGCCCTCTTGTGGCCGTTTTACGGTCATGAATTAGAAATTTTGAAAAATAGTAAGTTGCTATTATTTTTGTGCAAATTTAAGGAAAATGCTTTATTGGGACATATAGGTACTTTAAAAGTATCTGTCACTTTTTTGGGGGAGACATTTTTACGTATCAAAAGTAGGCGCATTGGCCCTTTGTATCAGCATTGGGGACTACAGAAGAATTGAGTACTCGTACTGGTATCTGAGAAAAGTAGTTATTATTATTCCATAGTATTCATATTATTTTCCATTGTCTCTCCATCCCTCCAGGGAGGCCATTAGCTTGGTTTGTGAGGCTGTTCCGGGGACCAAAGCAGCGCTGCGGAAGCGAAAGGTACGTAGGAGTACACAATGACACAGAGGGCGGGGTCAGCAGCAAAGAGGGGGTGGGGCAGGTTTGTGGAGAGGGATGATGAACAGGGCAAGAATTGAGACGCTGAGGAAGATGAGAAGTGAGACTGTGGAAGGCAAAAAGAGGAGCGGGGAAGGGAAAGAACGGATGCACTGAGGAAGGCAAAAAGTAACAAGCCGTGGAAAAAGGAGGCAGAGTCACGTATGTATATGAATGTTGGTGAAAAAAAACAAACATCATTAGATATTCATTTCGAGTCTATTTATAGCATCGTGGCCCCTGCCCGTTACCTTCCTCTCATCCTTCCTGTCCAGATAACATGTCATGATAACGAGAGCAGAAAAATGATGAGACGTGCCAGCGCCGTGTGTCCGTCTGTGCACGTGCACGTGAGCGTAGGGATGGCATGCGACATCCCGTGCTGCATTCATTGCTGAATGACTCACATAGCACACGCTGTCTGAAACGAAGCGTCGGCCTGCACTGTGTAGTGCTCGTTCCAATGTTCGTGGAGACAAAAACAAAAAACAAAACAATAGTAGTTGCTCTATTTCATGTTATTTCACATTTAATTCACGTTATTTGGGCTGTGGACGTCATCTGTCGGAGCTCTCCGGATCACTTTTGGCTAATTTTATCCAGGCTTCTCTTCATCAACAACTTCAGATGGGCGTTGTCTGCCTTTGAACAATAGTTTTTTAGATATTTGTGATATTTTTCAAGTTCTGTTCTCATGTAAAATGTTTGCCATGTCACCGCAACACGCTTCTAAAGGTTGTTTTTTTCTAATTGAATTCTTGTTGTGTGGCAGCCTCCATCCAAAGCTCTGTCCAGCATCCTGGGGAAGAGCAATCTGCAGTTTGCCGGCATGTCTATCACCTTGAACATCTCCACCAGTAGCCTCAACCTCATGACGCTGGACTGCAAACAAGTAAGCCCGGCAACAAGAGGTTGGCCATATTTATGCCTCTGTAATTAGCAACGTGACAGGATTTCTCAAAAATGATTCTCTCAGAATGCTGAGTGTGAAATGGCCACTTAAATTTGAGTACAATACACCATGATTTTTAAAAATCGCATGATGGGTTCCAGACACTTGAGTTTTATATGCTGGAAGAAGGGTGGTATGTTAGATGAGTGTTTAGCGTGTCCGCCTGCCAGTTCTGAGGACTCGGGTTCGAGTCCAGGCTCCGGCCTTCCTGGGTGGAGTTTGCATGTTCTCCCCGGTTGTTCCTTTTCCTGATCAGCGCGGCTTGTTTTACACAGTTGCTTCCGCCTACAGTTATTTACAAAGTTGGAAAAGATATTGGGAAAAAAATACAACACAGATTATTAGAAGCTTTAACTAAGATGCTAAAATGGTGCAGTCTAATCGTGTGCCGACCTCTGCCAAGGCCTAACAGTCGTAACCATGAGAACATGGCTTCATCCGATTTGAAAATTAATGTCCTGTAGGTGAAAATAAGTAAGTTTTGATAAGTTGGTGGCCGCACGTTCCCAAATATGAGTAGTAAAAATTGAAGAGCTTCTTGTCCCAGCATCACTAACCAAGCAAATGAATGCATTGTAAAATCCAACCTGCTGACTATCAAACTGTCCATACAGTACGACTTTGTCTCTGGACATTCCTCCTTTTGAAAATTATAGTCTGATTTGTCACAAGGTTACTTAGTAGCTACGTCCCCAGCAGTCATCTCAACCAGCGTTTTCTTTTTTCTTTTTTAAAGTTATTTGAATCATAGTCACGCGCTGTTTATAAGCAATATGAAAATGTCTTTCCCTGCTGTATCATTTTATTGTGCAGATCATAGCCAATCATCACATGCAGTCCATCTCCTTCGCATCCGGTGGAGACCCTGTAAGTATCTCATACGCTGAAGTGCATCTTTTTTTATAATACACTTCTTACAATTATTCTGTCCTTCTTTCAGGACACAACAGACTTTGTGGCGTATGTGGCAAAGGATCCTGTTAACAGAAGAGGTATGAATTAAGTCCTTCAACCATTTCATTACTCCATTATTATCATTTTGTCCAGGGTTGTAGACCTTATAATGTAATAACCTCGTGAATGTTTTCAAATTTGCCTTTAACTTAATCAAAAACGGAATAAAACCAAATAATGTAATTTCACCAATAATCTAATAACAAATCCTGATTGAAATGTAATTTTGCAATGTGCAAGGCATGACGTATCAACACAAGTAAGCAACATACTTTGTGAATGTGACTGGAGCAAACTGTGGGTGCAAATGCACAGCAATTTTTGCGTTCTTAGTGGATTTGGACCTTAATGTCTGATCCTGTTGTCTCTCTAGCGTGCCACATCCTGGAGTGCTCAGACGGGCTGGCCCAGGATGTCATCAGCACCATCGGCCAGGCCTTCGACCTTCGCTTCCAGCAGTACATGCAGTGTCCTTCCAGCAAGCATGACAGGTGAGTCCTTTTGTGTTCATAATGCCAGGTCATTACCATTTTTTTTTTCCCCCCGTATGTCATGAGTATTTTTATTTTTTTTAATGTAACAATTCAGATGTTTTTCAAATTGGACTCATATCTATTTCATATGTGGATTTAAATCCGATATGTATCTGATGCATCTGCAGTATGAACGCTCAAGTTGTGCTCATCGCTACACATCTTAAAAGGCAAATTTTGTGCAGGTGGGGGAGAGCACTTCAATATCCAAACATTACTATAGAATTTTATCATGATATGAAGGTCACGATACAATAATTATCACAATATTGTGGGGAGGTTGGCGATACAAAAAAAGTCACAATATTGTAAAAAGAAAAAAAAAAAGCTCATACTAAAAAAATACACACAATATTGTGCGTTTGTACATTACAGCAATGCATATAAACAACCCAAAATCTAATATTGAGTCACTTACTTGCGAATGCACGCACACATTGAGTACCTCCACATATTGACTCGGTTCACAAGCATATTATGTGTCCCTTCATCTGACCATTAGCGCGGATTTTAAACATAGAAGGGCAAAACATGCCTTGTGAAAAGTCAACTGCACGAAACAATTGGCCACCAGAGGGTGCTAGAACTGCACAAATAGAAACCAACCGGCCTTTTTTTTTTTTTTTTTTTTTTTAACAGATGTGTTGCTTTTAATTTAATATCATGAAATGACGACGACGATATATTGTGGCTGTTTTAATATCGCAATATCATGATATTGCTGTTATCGTTACATCCCTGCTTGGGGGACTACTCATTTTTGGTAATAGTAAAAATTTATCCACACAGACGGTTCATTTTTCAAACTATCGGCTTTAACAAAACATTTGGCATCAAGTGCGTATTTGTGTGTACTCCTCTTTTAAGTAAAAGAGATGCACTTCAATTAAGTACAGCACGGACTGATACAAGTGTGCGCTTGCGTGCAGGGTGTTCAACGTGGAGGAGTTGCCGTGGACGGAGGAGGACGAAGAGTCCGCGGAGCATCCGTACTACAACAACATCCCCGGGAAGATGCCGCCCCCTGGAGGCTTCATCGACACGCGGCTGACCAATCAGAATGCGCCCTCAGACGGAAGCCAGGTGTGTCACGTAGGAGCATTAACTCCAATTGCAGAGCAACAGTTGGAGACGTACTAGAATGCAGATTGTCTGACTGCCTTTAGACGGGATCGAACTCTGTGGATCAGACATATTACCAAGGGCGGCATTGTGGAGAAAACTGGCCAAAGGAGAGAAAGTCTATCTTCATACAACAAGGTAGAAACATTTGAAAACACTTTTACTCAGTTGATATGTAAAGAAACAAACTGCCTCGGTAATTGTGCTTGTATTTCCTCCACTTTTTCATTCTGAAATATTGGATGTTAATGTAAATCTTGTAGATAATGGCGTAGCAATGCCATCGTGATACCTGGTGGACCACTTTATAGTCAGCCGTGCATTTCTATTTTACCGATTGCTGACTGTTCCTCTCCAGGGTCCTTGGATATAAGCAGCGAGAGCAGTCCGATGACAAAGGCGAGAGAGATGCCCACTTACATGAACACCCAGCAGATCGACGAGCAGGTCCTGGCGGCGCTGCAGGCCGAGGCGGAGCACGTGACCAAGGGCACGGCGACCGCGGCGAGGGAGAATCCTTCCACGGATCTCTTTGACATGAGTAAGTACGTCTTGGTGCACGTTAGCATTTCTGATTTGCTGGTGTCATCCTATCAGTGATTAATATGAATGAATAAATATTCAAAAGATGCCAATAGAGTAAATAGGGCTGGGTTTCGATTCTGATTTCCTCAATCCATTAGATTTTGATTCGCAAGAGTTCAGTTTAATTCAATTTTAACATTAAATTCCACATTTAATTTTGCGGAGGAAGTAACTGGTTAAATGATGTAGTTTATTAATTAAAGTAACACGTTATAATCACTTAAGTGTTACACAAACATTGACATCAACAAAGATGAGATGGAAATATTTTCATAATTCTAATTCAATAATGAATATAAATGAAAAGGATTCTGTAATGTCTTAAAGTGCAATAAGTAAGGTCTTTCATAAATCTAAGAAAATACTATATCTAAAATACTAATTTAAGAAAAACGATAAGATACAAAAAAAAAAAAGGCTTTTAAAATTCTATTTACTTATAAATTTATGGGGGGAAAAATATTAAAATCGATAAAAAATTGTAATTTTATTTTTTATTTATTTATTTTATTATTGTTTTTTTTTTTTTTTAAACCCACCCCTAAAAGTAAATGCTTTCAAATCCTTTTTTGTAACCACTGTTTAAGTAGATTTAACTGACGGATTTGTTGGTGTTTGTGAACCAAGGTTCCACACTACATTAATTACAAAAAAAAAAAAATTCCCGCCAGTTAACTTGACCGACTAACTGAAGCTTGTGTGTACCTCAATTTTTTTCTGGCAGAACAATGCAAAAAAAAAATGATATTACAATCTTTTGCAATTATTGTAAGTCTGTTTTCCATAAAATACACTGTTTGAGACACCTACACATTTTTGTAACTAAAAATAGTAATAAAATTGTTTTTGAATGAATATCGAGCAGAACCCTTCGAGGATGCCATCCAGTCGCAGCCGCAAGCGCCCTCGCAGGTGTCGGCCCTGCACAAGGCGACGTCGGTGGACAACGCCAGCCCGTTGCTGGCGCGCTCCATCGCTTTCCGGGCCCAGGAGGAGCTGGAGGGCCAGGCGTGGTACCGCGGCAAGATGAGCCGGCGGGACGCCGAAAAGCTGCTGCGCGATGACGGCGACTTCCTGGTGCGCAAGAGCGCCACCAACCCGGGCTCGTACGTGCTGACCGGCATGCACAACGGGATCGCCAAGCATCTGTTGCTGGTGGACCCTGAAGGCACGGTGAGGATCACACGCGCAACAACAACAACAAAACGTGTTGTAGGGATGTGTGTGTGGTTTCTGGATAATAATTATTGTAATTATTATGATAATTTTTATTATTATTTTATTATCATTGTTGTTGTTGTTGTGGTTGTTGTTACTATTATTATTATTAATTATTAGAATTATAATAATTATTACTATTAATGTTATTATGTGACTGCTGTCAAAGCAGTCACATATTAGTATCCAGAAAAAAAGCGTTTATTATTATTATTATTATTATTATTATTATTATTATTCCGTCTTATTATTATTATATAATATTTAGAATTATAGTAATTATATGTTTTTTATTTTTACAATTATTATATAATAATTATTATTATATAATATATTCATTATAATTATAATAATTGGTATATAATATATTTATAATAATAATAATAATAATAATATTTTTATTATTATTGTTGTTGTTGTTGTTTATTATTTTAATAATAATAATCAATATTATAAGAATTATTATTAAAAGAATGATAATTTATAATCATATTATATATTATATAATAGAATACTATTACAACTACTACTAATAATATTAAAAATTATTATTATTATTATTTCTTCTTCTTCTTATTATTATTATTATTAATTATTATTATCATCATTATTATTATTATTATTATTATAAAAAATATATATATATTGTCAGACTTGCTAATGATTTGCTACCGTGCTGTCTCCCGCCAAAACTAATCTCGTTCTTTCCGTTTTAAAGGTTCGGACGAAAGATCACGTGTTCGACAGCATTAGCCACCTGATTGGCCATCACCGTGACAACAACCTGCCAATCGTGTCTGCGGGGAGCGAACTATGTCTGCTGCAACCGGTCGTATGGAAGCAATGACCCTGCGACCGCCACACGGAAACGGGAAGCTCTCGAACTTTCTTTCCTACCGACTCAGAAACTTGAAGCGTGAGGGAAGATGCTTAAAAAAAGAAAGAAAAAAAAGTCTATAGCGCTTGGGTGACGCAGGGAAAAAAGAAAAGAATATTTATTATAGAACTGTTATTTTATCGTGACGACTGAAATGCTATATTTTTGCGAAGACACAGTATAGGACACCCATGATATATTGATTTGTTGTTTTAAACGATATGATACTTGTAGTTTATTTAAACAAATCAAACCTCGACGAGGTGTGGACCAGAATATTTTAAGAGTACGAAAGCTACAAAAGTTACTTTTTGTCCGCCAAGCACAACCACATTTTTACTGACAAACAAAAACAAACAAAATGCCGGAGCCCCAAACACAAAAGCTGATTCTCGCGGAGGAAAAATCAGCTTTGTCGTCGTCGGAATGCCAACACGCATCCCTAATAGTGTTGTCCGTGGCTTGAAAGATAAGTTCAAATTGTTTCCTTGCGGGGCCACACTGAAACCGTAAAATATATTTTTAAAATGAGGAAAAAAGTTGTAATATTAACAGTCTTTATGAAGTCATGCCATTTTCAGAAAGTCTCATGTATACTCATGAAGTGAAGACTTTCTTTGATATGTAGTCAAAATGCTACCACTTTATTTATGCGGTATGTATTTAAAATTAATCAATGTAATATTCTGTTTTTTCTATTTTTCTTCTATGAATTTATTTTTTCCTTCATAAAATTTTTTTCCTTCATGAAACTTTTTTTATGACTTTATTCTCATGTTGCATAAATGATTACATAAAATTACACCAATTCTCATTCAATTCTCAAGTTTTTTTGTTTTTTTTTTAACAGAAAAATTCCACTTAATTCTCTCTAACAAATTATTTTTTTTCTATTTTTTTCACCACTTTTTTTTTTTTTCTTTTCCAATACTTCCGTTGCAAGGCCCTAATACTTTCTTGCATGACTTCTTAAAGTGATGTCGTCGATGCCCTTTCAGCTTGTGTGCGCTAACACTGTAAAATAACCCCGCTTTGATTTGCACGATTTGGATTCTTTTGTAGCTGTTAGTGATTGGTTCGGAGTGGCTTTGATCTTATTGTTTTGAACACGACTAAGTTGTGACTATTTTTTACTGCCCCCCATGTGAATAGCACAATCGCAGCGTTGGATGAGACGTCATTTTGCTTTGTCACCAAAGACGGAAGAAAAAGAAGCAGGGCCTCCTCTCGGTGAATTTCTACTCGAATTTAGCCTCATTTCTTCACAATAGTAGCAAAAAACGTCATTCTCTCTCAACCCGTTATTAATGGCAAGTGAACGGGGTGCGTTCAAGTGCAGTCTAACCAAAATTGGCATGCGTTTCAGTGGGTTTTGATGAGACCAATGCAATGTGATGCCTGTATTTTGTATTTTGCTGCACTGTGTTGTCACTTAATACATCCATTCAATAGAATCGGCTGCTGTTGGGAAAACCTGGAAACAATCCGCGGCAAGTTTAACTTGGGAAGTTTTGGGGATAATTGTCAACGTTGGACACTTTTCTTAATTATCAGATGTATTTTTATTTTTTTGGGGGGGGGTGAAAGGAGTTTATATGGTGGCAAGTATGCGCTGATCTGATTGGTTAATTCTGAACACAGCCACGTTGCACTTCTTGCAATGGTATTGCTTATTTTCACTTCCTTTCTCAAAAAAGATTTTAAAACAAGCACGTCAAATCAAGAGTGGAATAGTTTACCTTGGTCTCATTTTTTATCTAAAAAAATTGGCATTTGAAAAGGGGTGTGTAGACTTTTTTTATTATTTTATTTTTTTTATTTTATTTTTTTTAAACCCTTTACAGACTGGCCTGCAGTTTTGTTTTGTAAAAAGTGTCCAACTTTGAAACTTGTTTAGAATTCAGAAAAATGGATTCCTGTGTTTTTTTTTGTGTGTTTTTTTGTGTGTTTTCCCCCCCAAGTTATTTTAATCCCGAGACAAAACCAGAGGCAAATAATAGAACATGTCATTCTTTAGTGGGGCTTTCAGTTGATGAAAACGTGCCTTTTCTTTGTACAAACTACTGGATGTTTTTTGTGTGTGTTTTTTTCCCCCCTTGAAAGTGCAATAGGTGATGTTCAATATGGAGCATGCCTGTTCTCCACTTGTGGAGCTCTCGTGTTTTGGCCCTGCTGCGTGTTGCTGCTTGACACCTCACTCCTTCTCTTATTATTGTTATTACGGTATATACATGGAGTATAAATGTAATGTTTATTTTCCCCGCATTATACAACTAGAATCACACAGAGGTCACTATTTTTTGGAACAGTAAATGGATAAAGCGAAAGAAACGAGGACATAAAAACAAAAAGTCCAGATGATGTTTACAGATTAATATTTTGGTTGTATGGTTTCACATTATTCTGTATGACTGTTGGCAATAAAACCGTGAATGTGTAGAACCTCTGCTTTCTAGTATAGTATATTCATCTTAAAAAAAGAAACTTAAATTAATAATTCAGATTGCTTTTGGTTTGAAAAATATGATTAACACCATTTGTACTTCCTTCTTTAATTATTCAATTTATTTTTACAGACAAAAAAACCCCCCTATTTTAAATTCTAATTATGTATGTTTTCATTTCATGTACCATTTAATTTCTCATTTTAAAAAAAATATTTATTTATAGTTATTTCTTAAATTCCACTACAGTAATTTTCATTTACTTTTGAAACTTTGATGTATTATTATTTTTTTTACTTTTTACTGTTTTTTTATGTGTAGGTTTAAATGCATTTATATTTTATTTACATAGTTTTATTTGATTTAGTCCCCTATTTAAATGTTAATTATATTTTTAGTATACATATACCTTTTATCTGTAAATTGTTTTTGCATTTGTTGTAATTTGTATTTATTATGCTATTTTAAAGTGATTTACGTTGCATATATATTTTTGTATTTGTTATGCTATTTTTAATAGTAATATATTTTTAGTAAAAATTTTCAAAAAGTTACACTTTTTTTATTTGTTTATTTCATTGATTGTCTTAATTTTTTTTTTTTTTTTTTTTTTAATGCAATGTATATGTAATTGTTTTTTTGTTTTTTTTTCTTTGGGACATAAGTTCTCCATGACCGCATTGTAAGTCAGGTGAAGTTTATTTTGAAGAGTATCTTCCATAAAGAAGAATTTTAAGGCTGGCCCTGGATGCATCACAAGGAGGATTTGTGACCTCTGCTGGCCACATGAGGTAATAGCCACTGTTTTGTCTTCATATGCACGTAAAAACACACATACCTGTCAAGGGTGTAGCTTCATGCTTTTAAAGTTAAATAGATAAATTTGTTTACAAAAAAAAAAAAAATTATCCACAGAAAAATGTGCAGCATTAAAGAGGATTTACTTCAATAACCAGCAGGTGGCACCCTCGCACCAATAGTCATGGCTTACCATTCTGTCGCTCCTTTAATTCAAGCATGATGCTGTGGAGATGTACAAGGTCATAATTAGTGCAGAACGAGTATCATAAATAAGCTGTGGTTGTTTCAAACAATCACGACGATAATGCTACATTAGGATTGTGGTTACCGGAGCAAACTGATAACAATGTAGGACTGCATTTAATTTTTATCTGCACGCAATTCCAACCCGGTTCTGATCTGGGGTAAACAGTGTTTTACGCCCTTCCCATTCTTTGCTGACTTGCAATCATAGGCTATATAATTTCTCTTTCCACTGCAGACACTTCTGAATCATATCAGATTTTTATCTGTGTCTGATCCAGGTCTGATTTTCACCCGAGGTACTTTTCAGTGACTGGATTAATCGCGTTTACGCTGCAGTCACATTGGCAAAAATCTCATATCTGTTTTTAATCCAATAAAACTAAAGCCTGATTCAGATCGGTGGGTATCTTATGATCTGATTGCATGCATTTTGCCTCTACTGTTTGATAACACCCAATGACTATATTTGTTATTTATGTGTTATATTTATATCTGTCCATTTATACTGCAATCACTTTACTGCAAATTATTTGACTCAGTAAGGATCGAAACTTAATTCTGATCTGTGAATGTCTGGTTATGATGTTTTCAGTGACTCACATCTGGATCTAGTCAATCCCGTTTACACTGCAGTTACCTGGACCAGAATCTGCCTCATATCCATTTTTAATCCAGATCAATCCCGTTTATACTTCAGTTACCTGGGAAAGAATCTGCTTTATATCTCTTTTGAATCCAGATCAATCCTGTTTACTCTGCAGCTAGCTGGGCAAGAATATGCTTCATATGTTTTTAATCCAGATTAATCCCATTTACACTGCAGTTACCTGGGGAAGAATGCTTCATATCTGTTTTTAATCCAGATCAATCCCATTTACACTGCAGTTACCTGGGCAAGAATCTGCTTAATATCTGTTTTTAATCCAGATCAATCCCATTTACACTGCAGTTACCTGGGCAAGAATCTGCTTAATATCTGTTTTTAATCCAGATCAATCCTGTTTACACTGCAGTTACCTGGGCAAGAATCTGCTTCATCTGTTTTTAATCCACTAAGACTAAGACCTGATACGGACCCGGGTTATCAGGTTTGTGATTTGCTTGCATGCATTTTTTTATTTTTTATTTACCATAGTGTTCACCCAATGACATATACTTCAAATTACTTGGACTGGGAATTATTTGAATCCCCACAGGATTGTAACCTAATTCTGATATATAAATGTCTGATTTTGATAGTTTTTCTTTTTTCTTTTTGTAGAGAGAGAAATCAGAATTGGGTCACTTTAACCATGTAGTGAAAGTTGTTTGTGAATCTGTTTCCTATCGAAGTGCCCCAGAACCCATTCTGGGACTTAGAAAAAAGGTCCAGTTTCCAACTGTCCCAGGTCAAGATGGTGCATTGCTTAGACTGATTTGGACATGATGTGCCTCACAGTCAAGATGTCGTTGTATGTTGTAGTCCATTCTTAGCGTGAAGACCACCTCTCACTCAGCCCCGTCATTCTGGAGGAAGTTGTCAACATCAACCCCGCTCGTCCCCGCAACCACCGACACCTTCCCGGGTCCAGAGTCCGCCTCCACGTCCGGCCCTGCCTCCCTGCTGCCCTGCTGGTTGTGATTGTGGTTGTTCTGGCTGCTCCACGACTTGCTCCGGCTACGGCTAGCCTCCAGACATTGCCTGTTCCCGCTGCCCGGCGTCGACGTTTTCCCCCGGCGGCAAAGACAGCAAGCCAAACCCAGGAAGGCCCTTCGCATCTCGCGGCTGGCCAGCGTGTATATGATGGGATTCATGGCCGAGTTGAGCACGGCCAAGCCGATGAACCAGTCGGCCTTGTACAGGATGGGACAGCGTCGGCGCTGGCCGCACGCCACGTCCACCAGGAGCAGCACGAAGATGGGCGTCCAGCAGGCGATGAAGACGCCCACCACGATGATGACGGTGCGCAGCAGCGACATGGCGTGCTCCGAATTGCTGTGCTTGCTCACCTTGCGGCTGCTGGACTTGACCAAGACGTAGATGCGGGCGTAAAGCAGCGACATGGCCAGGAGCAGCGCCATGAAGACGGTGATGCAGAAGGCCACGTACTTCTTGGAGTACAGCGGCAGCACGGTGGAGCAGTCGGGGAGGTCGCCGAGACAGTTCCAGCCCAGGATGGGAAGCGCCCCGAAGGAGACGGCGATCAACCAGCACGCACCGATGAGAAGGAAGACCCGGTAGTTCTTGTTGGCATCGTAGGGCCTCATTTTGATCATGGTTAGGTGGCGCTCGATGGCGATGGCCAGCAGGCTGAAGACGGAGGCGCCCAACGCCACGAACATGCTGCCCTCGCGCACGAACCAAAGGGCGGGCGACAGGTGCAGGGTCCTCTCCCCGGACAGGAGCAGGTTGACCAGGTAGGCCACGCCGGCCAGCATGTCGCACAGCGCCAGGTTGCCGATGAAGAAGTACATGCGGTTGTGGAAGCGCTGGTTCCGCCAGATGGCCACCAGCACCGTCAGGTTCTCCAGCACGATGAAGCCGCACACCGCCAGGAACAGGAGGGTCTTGGTGTCCGGGGTGCCCGTTCCGGCGCCGGCGCCCGCGCTGGCCCGGTGCTCCAGCTTGCCCGTGTAGTTGTAGTGCAGGTAGATGTGAGGATCCATCGTTTTGGAGTCTGCCGAGAGAAGTGATGCTTCCACTCAGATACAGTTTTTCCACTTCCTGTTTGCATGCAGAAAGCTTTGAAGGTTTACCATCCAGCCGCATCAGAGTTTCAAATGAAAACCAGACCGATGTCGTCAAGCAGACTTACCAGGAGGACTTTGGAGGCTTCAGTTGATCCAAATATGAAGTGCAAACATGACATTTAGCTTTAGTTTTGTTTGGAAGTCAAAGTCCTGGTTGACAAACTTCCCCGAGCCGCTCTCGCTCCGCACAGCGCGCACCATCGCAGCCGTTTTGTTTTTTTTCCCGTCTTGCCTCAAGAGTTGACGTCGGCAGGCTGGAAGTCACACCCCTTCTTCCCTACGCCCTCCCTTCCTCATCCTCTCACTTCTCTCCTCCCTCCTTCCTTCAGTGCATACATTGAGGTTTGCTTTCATTCGTCTTGTATCTCCAGTTTACTCTCGCACTACTCTGTCATCGACTGCATGTTTTTATACGTGTTTGTGTTTCTTTCATCTTATACACAAGACGTCCTCTCTTCCATTCATGGTTGGGTCATCCAATCCATCCATCCATCCATTTAGGTAGCACATATCAATCTGTTGTTCCTCATTCATTATTCATTCATTCATCCATATGTCCACCAAGTGTCCATTAGTCCACTCATGCCTTTTATCTATTTGTTGGTCCATCTGTATTTTATTCATCTAACTAGAGATTTTTCTCCTCTCATTGGTTAATCTCTTTAACCATCCACCCATCATTACCTATTTTTCATCCATTCATCCCCTCACTTGCCTTATCATCCATCATCAATAATTAAACCATTTGTTATTGTTTATCACCCATCAATTATACATCAAGTCATCCACTCATGACCTGTCCATAACTTATTAATCAAACGAGGTGCAACCAAAACAGATTTGGAGTCTGTCTGAAAATTGGTTTCGATTGAACTGAACTGAATCGGCTCATTCATTTTGAACACGTACGTTGTCATGGTTTGGGTTCTGTTTGGGTTGATTTTGTTACTTTTGTCTGGGCTCAGGTTTCATTTTGGTTTAATTAGATTTTGTCCCCTCGTCTTGTCAAGCATTGTCATGTGCTTGCCCTTCCTCATGTGTCAGCCAATCAGCATCCTCTGCCACTTGTGTCTCGGTACCAGCGGTGTCTAATTGTGTCAATTAGTGTGTGTATTTAGTCTCTTGTCTCCCCTCTGTCCTTGTTGATTCATTGTTGTTTTCACCCCGTCATGTTGCCGTTTTTTTTTTTTTTTTTTTTGCCTTGTATTCCCAATGTCTTTCTTTGCTTACCTTTTGGAGTTCGCTTTTGTTTTGGTTTAATTCATACATATTTCACCCAAATTGTAATCTTACTGAATTTAATCATTTATCAGGATACATATCAAATTGCCTTTTATAGGGGACGCACACCCCTATTAATCATCCAGTTTGATTTATCATGCATTCAACCTATGACCCCTTGACCCAATCATTCACCCATTTAACACCTACAAATGACATAGTCATCCATCCATGTGTCTTCCAATCCATCCGTCCTGTGCCGGGTCAAGAAGCAGGCGGGAATCTCCGGTGAACGAACAAACTGAACTGCACACAAGTTGAAGTGAGGTAAGTGACAGTTCAACACAAATTAGAACGATTGTAAATAATGACAGTTGATTGTTTACATTAAGCTCACGTGACATCTTCTTTTAGCTTTGACTCCACAGTCTTTTCTTCCTGACTGGATGGATGCGCCTCTTTCCAACAAAACAAGGTCGCGTAAGGTCACACGTAAGTCTCAGTGATTTCTAACTTTTTCTTTGTGCTCCATGATGTTGTTTTTGTTGATTTTTTTTTGCTCGAAATGATCCTATGACGCGGATGACTTCCGACACATAGCCCAGCCGAAACTGGCTCACGATTACTGGCTGTTCACGAGAGGAGACATTTTGAGAGAAGGGAGGTACTTAAAGGGCGAGCTCATCCTTTTGTTTCTGGTCTTCCTGACCTGACCTCATGTCCAGGAAGGATGGGCGGGACCACAGTCGATGATGATAAATATGACGATTCTGGTGATACGATGTGATTGAAACAGGAAGTAAAATTCTAAACATATGTAGAACATTTATTTGCAAAAAATTTTTTTACAAGGAGAGTTTTGAGTACATTTTACAAGCCACTCTACCTCCTGAGCCATGCCGCTCCTGCTGTGTGTTCGTATATTGATGGTGTCAGGTGGAATCCTTGCTACCTCCAATAGTTTTGGTCTCATTTTGTCTCAACAATTAGGCATGTAACGTCATCCAAACATTTCGATGCGATAAATATCATGATATTGTGGGGAGATTGCAAAAAAATAAAATAAAAATGTTTGTTGGTATGACTGATTTATATAAGATGACCGCCACAGTGGCCAAAATATTCCTAGTTAAAATTAAACTGTACTAATAAACTAACCTCCAGAGAGTGCTTTCACGACACAAATTGAATACAACCTCACCTTTTTTTTTAACATATGTGCTTCTTCTAATATCGTGACACAGCGACGACGATATTGTGGCCATTTTCATGTTGCGATATCACAATATTGTCATTATTGTTACATCCCTTCGAGCAATGCAGGGCGTGGCTCAGGTGGTAGAGTGGCTGTCTCCCAAACTGATGGTCAAAAGTTGGTTCGCTTGAGTAACTTTTTTTTTTTTTTTTTAATAAATTGGTAAAATGTCCTCAAAACATTCCTTGTAAGAATCTATGAGCTCAAAAATTTTACTACTGTAGTTTTCTTTTTCAAGTAAATATTCTTTTACAGAAAAAAAAAAAACACTCATGCAATCGCTCTCTCCCGCTTTGTATATATGATAATGAAAATACCAAAACTATAACCGTGATGCACATATGGCATCTGTAAAGCTGCTACTTAAAAAAAAAATAAAAAATAAAAAATAAAATAAACCTCTAGTTTGATATATGGCCTTGGTGGAGGTCTGCTGATCGAGCACTGTTGAAGCTCAGTGTCATGTTCGAGCAGTTTCCAAAGACAAAGCCCAATTTTTTTTTCCCCCCCATGTGGGAGCCGATCATAGAATACTTGAATGTGGTTATGAACCAAGAGGAATGTTTGTGTGTGCCGTTAGCATTGTTAAGCAGTCACAGGGAATGCGCAAGCATCTTTCAGAGAGCAAATGTGGGAGCTATCATGGAGAGGGATTAACAGACACGGTCGGGGGAAAATCCAGAGGCTTTTTCAGAAGAGGGAAAAAGAAAGAGCCGTGTGGGGCGCGCATCTGCATTTACATCAACGACGGTCCAAGAATGAAACCATCATCTAGCAGGAAGCCATAATGTGTGGTTGTGTGTATTCATAGACTACCACAGAAGAAGACGAAGATGGGTGGAGGGCTCTATTTTTTTCCGATGGGACCACCCTCACTAAAGCGTTGCCATGTTGGGTTTTGGGCTTGTCATCTTCGTCAGCAATTAGAGCGCCGCAGTTCGCGCCGTCGCTGTCTGTCTCGCAAGTTTGATTCCCATCTTACGCCAACGCTATTTGATGTCGCCCGGCAAGCCGCAAACCCCCACATTACGAGAGCGACGCAGCTTGGCTCGGCCTCACAGCTGGGGAAACCATTCCCGGACTTTTCCACTCCTCAGCTGCAGCCAGGACTTGAGATTGTGTGTGTTGGAGTTTATTTGAGTTGCGCGACCGCACTGCGCAGCCGGCGCTGTTGAAGGGGCTGCTCTGCAAAACAGTGCTCAACATGCACGAGGCAACGCTGCGTCCTTAAAGTTGGACAATATAACCACATATGTCGTTTAAAAAAAAAATCCACATCAAACTGTCAGCATATTTTAAAAGATTTGATGTCCAAACTACGGCCAAGGGGCCATTTGCAACCCACCGTACATTTTTAGCGGTCTGCAGCAAAAAATTGACATGGGCTGCACTATTTAAAGGAATAGTGGGTGGCGGTTTTCACTCATAATATCAACACTATAAATACATTTATGGACACTGGACACATGCTTTTGTGTGAATGTTGGTTAAATAGTGATTTAATGTTATGTGGAGAGATATTATTTTCACGTGACTGCTATAGCTTTTTTTTTTCCCTCCAGCCATTTTATTTATTTTTATTTTTTTATGACAATCTATACCAGGTGGCAGTGCAATTTAGTTCTTTATAAATAACTATCCGTGTACTTATTTAACAATATACTAGTATGTACATAGGATACAAAAAAAAAAGCATACATTTACTTGGGATTTTATATACAGTACACAGCATAGTCATGACTAGGGTCATGCAAGGGTTATGTTTACTGTCATGACTAGGGTCATGCAAGGGTTATGTTTACTGTCATGACTAGGGTCATGCAAGGGTTATGCGTGCTGTCATGACTAGAGTCATGCAAGGGTTATGTTTACTGTCATGAATAGGGTCATGCAAGGGTTATGCTTACTGTCATGACTAGGGTCATGCAAGGGTTATGTTTGTGTCATGACCGTGAGGTCAAGCGTCTGTTTTGAACTGATGTAACCAGCATCCAGTTTCAACTGGTAAGATGCTATGTGATGTCAGAAGCTATGTGATGTCAGGAATCTTTAATCTCTTTATCTGGTCAACAGCCAATCAGATAATTCCATGTCAGCCCTGTTACCCACATGTCTAGCCACAGCCAATCAGATCGATTTGCTGTCTATATAAGCCTGTCTGAGAAGTGTGTGTTTTTGTCAGATTATTACCTCTGTTCCTCTGAGCAACTCTTGTTGTTTCTCGTCTAGTCAAGTTTGTTCCACTCACCTCGATGTGAATAAATAGTTAAAATGTTATTTGTGTCTGCGTTTTTGGGATCCAACCTTAGCACATAAGAAGCATAAACAGTATAATAAAACATATTTAGTATTTGTTTCTGACAAGGAAAATAATGTTTTGATTTAAAAGTGAGAACAAATATGGACGATGAAGTTGATATTTGCACATTATAGCTTCCTCTTCATGTAGCTGCGTGAAAAGGAGCTAATATTTGCACAATTTATTGGCGGCAATATTTACTCCCAAATGGTGGGATGAGCCAACGGGCATGAAAAATTCTTGCCGCTCACCTCACAGGCATGAGTATATGCGTACATATGAATTATTCAAATGCTATATAAAAGCGCATGCCCAAATACAGTATATGTAAGTATTATGAAGACATCCATAATTGATTCTAATGCAGCAATGGAAAGTGACCACGGCCGGATAAGAAGGAGATAAGGACCCGAGTCTTTAATGCAATAAGCGCATTGTGTAATGTGTTTTTCCAGAAGTGGTTTAAGGGCGGGAGTTAGGGGAGGTTAGCCTGGTTTAACCCATCATTAGGGTGAGAGCGTGGCATCTAAGGGGGCACTGGGCACCTTCATGTGCAATTACACCCCAAGACCATGTCTTTAATTTCACCCTGCACATTTTTTGCGCGGCGCTTCCCAGTGAGTGACTGAGATGGGTAGTCCCCTTCTTTACTGTGTGGCTTTGCGGTCATCGTATTTTGGGACACTGCATGCGGCGAAGACATACGATAACTTCAGCTGCTATTTCTTGCTAGTGGGATCAGTTTATCTGTAACACCCCTTTCACACTGTTCGTAAAGATGACATTTTCTTCCTTTCTTCTGTGTCATTGTTCTAGATCAGGGGTCAGCAACCTTTGCTGTCAAAAGACATTTTAGGCCAAATAAATAACAAAAAAATTCTGTCTGGAGCTGCAAAACATTTGAATATTGTGTGTTATATATTGGATATAACAAAACAGTGTGTTAGTGTAATGTACTACAGCTGCACAATAAGAGAAAAATATGCAGTATTCAATACTTTGAGATTAATTTTCTTCTACCTTTCATCTAACGTTTTTGGATTTAAAAAATACTGAATTTTTTTCTTTTTGTCAAATTTCTGACATTTTTTGGCAATTTTGCCATATGGTAATTTTCTGGATTACTTATTTTGTTTTTGGACGTTTTATAGCACATTTTCTTTTCTGCCTTAAAAAAAATAAAAATAAATAAAGTGAAATAAAATGTCTGACTTTTTCCCCCCAAAGACATTTTATGGTCTTTTTTTCCTTTGTTTTTGTTTTTTGTTTTTAATTTTTTTTAAAAGACATTTTATCATTACGTTTTGAGCATTTTCTTTTCTGCTTTTTATTTTATTTTGTTCTTTTTTATTTTTTATTTTTTTTTAAAGTCAATTCTCTGACGGATTTGGCAATTTCATGGACATTTTATTGTAATTTCCTGATTTTCATCTTGGACATTTTATGATCACTTTTTGGACATTTTTGGATAAATTTTAAAAAACCTTTTCATCTACCTTTCGTCTCCCTTTTTCTGACAACTTAAAAATTTGGACTCTGACATTTTTTTTTTTTTATATTTAATTTTTTATTTTTTTTATTTCATCATGAATTCACTTAAATAATACGCCAAAGCCTTAGGTTGCAGAGCCCTGTTCTAGATAGTGAGACGAAATGTGAGGACGAATTTCTGCCTTCTGATGTCATCTCAATAGGTGTTTTTCTACCTTTTTTTCCCCATATGCAACTGTATTGAAAATCAACCAGGCACTCTGCGGCTGCCTGTAAATCCTGAAGTTTCTGTTGCTACATAGTGTACCCACAGACTTTTTCAGAGGACTGTGTGAGAAAGTAAGATGAAACCAGTGGAAAAGAGTTTTTCATCAGAAGATTAATGTAATTACAGAAGATGCTTGACTTGATGCAGCTGGTGTGTATGTTTTTTTTTTTTTTTTCTTTTTTTTTTTTTCTTTTCTTCATGTTTAATGCGGTTATGGCGTCTTTCAAATGATTCACGTTTGTGTTTTGGAGAAAGTTTTCAAACAAAGCAGTCCTTTGAAAAGATAATTTTTTCATTCAGATGAAAGATTCAGATTGGTAGTGGTGCACATATGCAAATATGAGCATGAATTCATACTGTATGTGCATGAAGATGAGGGCTGCCTGAGGTTGACGTAAACAGTTTACATTAATATCATATTCATACGGGTGTAAGTGTATGTACAGTACAGTACTGTATATAATTGCACTTCAAGGGGTGCACTTTCAAGTTGCATTAGCTCGTAGTAGTTTGCTTTTCTTTTGTCGAGTGCAACTGCAGATGCTAGCAAGTTTGTGTGCAAGAGAGAAAGTGTTTAGTATGTGAGCGCACTTATTAGCAGACTTCAATGCATTTCTGTTTCAGATCCATTAGCGCTCCTCGTATCGACGTGTTCGCCACCGCCTCCACTCATCTTTAACATGGAGGAAGAGACATGCCCAAGCACAGGTCAAAGTTTACGCACAGCTAGCTGACATTATGGCAGGTTTCACTCTGGAAAAGGCACTTTTTAAATACTGGATTTAAACAAACAAATTACTTCTCAATTTACAGATCAGGGCTTGTCTTCATTTCTGGTGGTGATTTTGTCCTAAACCCGCACCCATCCACCCCCCCCCCCCCAGCCTGTATTTTGCCATTTTGTGTTTGTTTTGTAAACAGCGGGACGTTTCTGTGGAAAGACAGTGTTTACAACCCTTCAGCCAATCGCAGAGCGGGGGGGTGGCGTGTCGCAAACGGGGCCAGGCAAATTTGCCGGCTGCGTGACGTCACTCCTGCAGCAATTTGAAAGCACGCACGGATTGTTGTTGTTTTTTTGTTTTGTTTTTTTCACTCACTCACTCACAGAATCTTACATGTGTAGCCTATCTTTTTTTGTTGTTGTCACGGCTCAGAGCTGACCGACTGAAATACAATCCGTTCACTTCCTGTTTGCTTTGGAATCAATAAAGGTGCTCGTCAGTTAGCCAGGAAATTACTCGGATGCTGCGTAAGTGAGTTGGAAACCATTTTAACACGATTAAAAACAAGGAGGAGGCCGATCATAACCTGAAAATGATCAAGCATAAAAGCTTTTATGGACATGCACGCTGTTGATTGATTGTGAGGCTCACCTGGTCACTGTTAGTACTCATCCCTCACTACACAATGTAATGTTAAAAAAAAAAAATCTGAATGAAAATGTCATTTAAATACTGTCCACATGACATAACATATACATGATACATTTCTTCGTCAATGACATCATTTCCTGGTCTGACGTTACCTGGACTTTGTCTTAGGTGGTTGCTAAGCAAATCTACGCCAACACGATAACACATTTATTGAACAGTCTACATTTTTATCATGCTGGCTATTTTTTACAACGTGCTTTAGCTTTACTGGAAGCGATTATGTTTTAATGCCAGTGTTTGTGATTATGAAAAAAAAAAAGGGCACTTGCTCTCAAACAAACAATTGAGTCCTAAAATGAGGCCTTACGTGGCGTAATTAGTGTAATGATGCTAATATTTTATTCCTGCTGTAGCTTACAGTGGATATTATTTGGTGTACTCTTTGGTGCCATAGATGGCAGAATGAAAATCCAACTAAGTAGTGATTAAAATATAAAGGAAGGTTTTAAAAGAAATCATTTAAATGTCCAACCTTTCATTGTTTTATGAAATCTAATCATTAATAATAATATAGAATTTATTAAATCATTTTTTAATCGCCAGTTTAATTATTTAATAGAATTTGAATTTATTTAGTGATGTTTTAATATTTTCTATTTATTTAAAGGCTTTTAATTTATTAAACTTAGTTCATATTTATCTAATGTTTTTTTTTCATTTATTTGATGGAATTCTTATTTATATCATGTATTTTTAATTAGCTAACAGCATTTGTATTTATTTAGTAGTATTTTTAACATTTATTTATTTGAATGGAATTATCAATTATTTAATGGAATGTTTGTTCATTGGTTTTTTTTTGTACTGTATAATTTGGCTATTTTTGGTGTTTATTTTGTATTTGATTGACATTTGTCATGAGAACAACATTTTAAATTATTAAATGTAATATTTATTTTATTTCATTATAATTCAGTGCCATTAAACAATTACACACGCTATTAAATTGCATTTTTAAGTTTTAAATTAATTAAAAATGGTCGTGAAATACATGCTTATTAAATAGGTTCATCGACTCATCGTAGTTGTTTAGGATTATATTTCAATATGTACCCAAATACTGGCTTTATTTTTTATTTCATTGACGTACCAAAAACTCTCTTGGTGAAATCTTCTCTATGCTAGAAATGAATGTATAAAGTGCGCGCGTCTTGTATGTTATGTTGATGCACATTTGCACATCCTCGAAGGAAGTGGGAGAGAACAATGTGCTTCAGGTTTGACACGCTCTCTTTGGGGACCTCCAGCAGGAAACAGTTTCTAAACAAAAGGCCTAGAAAAACAAATACAAGAGTACACCAGCACCTTTTGAACATAATCAAACAGTAGAACAGAAAGTAGAAAGTCAAGTAACCTTTTGAAGCGAGCTCTCTTGCGCCACCCTAAGGCGCAAATACTCATTACATTTCAAAGGTGTGGGAAAGGGTTAACCCAGATAAATTACAATAATATATAATTAAATGCATTATTTCTAATGTATATATTTTCCCAAATGATTTTTATTTGCTTCACTCTATTTTTGATTGGTTGCATTGCACCTCTTTTCCACTAGAGGGGAGAATGACCCCACGAGAGCTGCCTTAATGATCCCAAGTAGTCGAATATTGCCTTTTTCTGACTCTGTAAAATATTAATCATGCAGTAACAGACTATTTTAAATTATTAACAATATAATAATGTTATATGACATACATATGATATTGGATTCACTCTTTTTCCATTCTTTTATAATCAGCAGTAGAAAAATAAAATGTAGGTTGCACAAAAAGCAGCCGTTTCTCCCATGGACTTGGTTTCTACCAGTGGATTCACAAACTGTGCTGAAATATATTTAAAATGAATTATGATTATATTATTTTAATTATTGTCTCATGTTTTGCGTTTTTTTTTTTTTTTTTTTTTATTAAAGTGCTATACAAATAAAGATGAGTTCAGAAGATGCTAAAGTGCAATAATGGAGCGCTTCCTATATTTCAAAAGTGGAATTAATGTTCGATTTCGACCAGTATTCATCTGCTGGAAGCATTTTTCACATTCTCCTCTGCACTTAACTTAAAAATGACAAAAATAGAGTTAGCCTAGTGGCACCTGTAACAAATTAGTGATGTGTAATAATAATCAATATTTAAATCTAGAGTTATTAATAGCTAATACTACTCAATTTATAAAACAGGTAAAACTATTATTTTAATTTAATTTATATATGTACTGGTCCTATTAATCATAATATATCTATGCAGTGAAATAAAGCTCCCACACCAGCATTAACATGTCGTGTCTTTATAAAACATTTTGCAAAATATAGCCAAGGCTCATTCATTTAAATACGCATAAATAGCACACAAAAAAACAAAATAGTATTTTTTTGAACCTCCATTTCAAGTCAAATAAAAGTGATTGTGAAGAGTCCATATGGAGACACATTTTGTTTTATTTACGAAACATTGATTTGTGTTTCATTCATGTAGCATCAAAGTCTTTGGACTCACTTTTTTGAATGTGCTATGTACAATAAATAGTGCAGTAGAAGAAGAGTTGTTCCCATTTTGTTCACTTCAATTGTTGTGTATATCCTTTTTAGCCTTAGTCGTGATTCATACATAAATATTATGATACATTCATCTTTGTCAACTTTTGATTTCCCGAACATATGAATGTATCACTGCATGTTCCCTTTGAGGTCGTTATCAGAACTGTTGCATTTTTTACAGTTCTATCTTTAATGCTTAGAAATTGTCTATTAGTTTTGAAAACATCCATTTTCTATAATGCTTATCCTCACCAGTGTCGCAAGTGAGCTGGAGTTTATATATCCCAACCGACTTTGTGCGGGAGCTGCGGTGCACTCCGGACAAGTTGCCAGCCAATCGCAGGGCACTTGTAACGCTAAACAAACACACGTTCACATTGAGCCTACTTTTGGAATGTGGGAAGAAATCCATCTATATATTTTCTATACAAGGGATGACCAATTGGCGGCTGGTGACAAACCCTGAGTGGCCCCTGATTCATTTTCACCAATCCCAAAAATGTTGGGATGGAAATTATAAACATGTTTCATCTACTACAGTAACCCGCATACTTGCAGTTTGGCATCCGTGGATTCACCTACTTGCAGATTATTTTTTAGTATTAAAATAATAAAAATTTGTCAGTTTTTTTTCCTCTTTGTTTTTTTTTTTTTTTTTTTTTTTTGTATTTGCGTCAATTCCACTTTTTCATGAAAACTCAGAGGATTATCAGAATTTTTAAAAGATTTTTTTTAAACATTTAAAAATGTCTCAGTGCATTTCAATGAGCATGAATTATGTGCAGAACTTTGTTATTCGAGTGCCAGTACGAATTTTGGCTTTATTTAAAATGTCATTTTTGTCATATATTTGATTAGGAAGTGTCTGGTCCTATGTGGCCCCCACAGTAGCTCCAATCAAAAATAATTCGAAACTTGGGACGCTGAAAGGTGGACCACCAGGCTTCCCGTTAATAACTGTGAGAATTGCCTGTTTAGTAATCAATAAAGTAAGAATAATTCAAGCTTCCCATCCCTGTTGCATAATGCTTAGTCTCATTAGGGTTGAGGGTGTGCATCCATGACAGGTCACCAACAAATCGCAGGGCACATCGAGTCAAAACATAGACAAATGCGTATTATGGAATGTAAGAGGAATCTGTAGTACTGGGGGAAAACCCACCCAGTCAGCAGATCATGCTAACCCCACAAAGGATAGCCCGCACCATTAATTGTACAACCTCTTCCAAAGTGCATGTAAACATTCACAAGGCTTCCCAATTGTGACATGAAGGAACATGATGTGTTTTTATTGTTTTGTAACCGTAAAAATAGAAACTAAAAAGTCAGGAAGTTCAATGATTTCTCTCTTGGTGCACTTGATGTTCATGTGGCGGTCTCCGGAATGGGCGGAGCCCGCTCCAGTCTGACGGTCCAGGGGTCCGATGCGGCCGCGTAAAAGGGCGAGCGGGCCAGTACGTCGTCCCCCGCCAAGGCGAAGGCGAACATCCCTCGCTGCCGCTCTGCCGCATCCTTCTCCTCGCTGTCCTGGTACGACTTAAAGCCGTTCCCCTCCAAAACGCTCGCGGCGGGGGAGGTGTTGGGCGGGCACAGGTAGCCGGCCGTGGGCGCCGAGCGCCAGGCGGTCGGCTTGCGGCCTCGGCGTGGGCGGGAGACCCGGCAGCTCTGCCTCTTGAGGTGGCGGTGCAGGTGGTCGGAGCGTGTGAAACTCTTGTAGCAGTGCTCGCACTGGTAGGGCCGCACGCCGGTGTGGATGCGTAGGTGGTTCTTCAGATCGTAGTTGTGCACGAACTTGGAGTTGCAGTGCAGGCATATGTACGGCCGCTCACCCGTGTGCTTCCTCATGTGGATCTTAAGCTTGTCCTGTCTGCAAGATGGGATGAAGCGTAGTGTTAAAAGCGACAAGTGAAGAAATGGCAGCGTCCTCGAGATACCGAGAGTTACAATTCGGCAGAGCTGAGCAAAACAGTCGTTACATCGGCCAATCAGTGACGGAGGCCCATTTTGCGGTAACCTCATTCTGTGTGACAGGTAGCAACACGCTCTAAAAACAGTTGGGTCAAAAGTAACCCAATTGTGGATCAAAATGGACTGATCCACTTTATCAGTCAATTTGACCCAACTTTCAGTGTTGTTTTATACAAAATGAACCCCCCCAAAAAAGTTGGGTCTAATTGACTCATCGAGACGGCCTGACCCAACTTTCTTGGTTGTTTTATACAAATTATTTTTTTTAATTTTTTTTGTGTGCAAAATGACCCAGAAGGTTGGGTCAAATTGACCCAACTTGACGATCTGACCCAACTTCTTGGGTTGTTCTTAAAACATGACCCATTTTTTTTTGGCCCAAATTTGGGTCAAATTAACCCAAGTAGAAGATCCGACCAAACCGTTATTATTTATTTATTTATTTATGTATTTATTTATTTATTTTTAACAGAATGACCCCTTTCCCCCCTTTAAAAAAACGGGGGGAAAAAAACAAAACAAAACTGAAAGTTGGGTCAAATTGACCCAAGTTGTTTTATAGTAAATGACACTTTTTTTTCTTTTTTCTTTTTAAAACCTAAAAGCAGGTCAAATTGACCCAAGTAAATGATCTGACCCAACTTCTTGGGTTGTTCTTAAAAATGACCCTTTTTTTTTTTTTTTTTTACCAAATTAACCCAAGTATAGGATCCGACCAAACAGGTTTTTTTTTGTTTTGTTTTTTAAACAAAAACAAAACAAAAACAAAAAAAGAAAGAAAGAAAGTTGGGTCAAATTAACACAAGTAGAGTCAATTTTTGACCCATTGTGGGTTATTTTTGATCCAACTGTTTTTAAAGTGACAAATACTTGTGTAATATGAAAGCAACCCAGAAATGTTTGATCCATTTTTTTCTGTTTTTTCCCCCCGTCTTGTTCTTGTGTCAAAGGTATCAGCGGAAATGGGGACAACTCAGCAAATCTCCATCATTTGAGGCAGGCAGTATCAGAACACAACCATCAAAGCCAAAAGGTAAGAACAAATACTTTCTCAGCTTCCTTCACACTGGTCTTCAAAACTGATGTTAGATAACGTGGTTTTCTCCAGGTCGTTGTTCTATGTGAACGTTATCAAAACAGAATGGGAGTGACCCAAGTTGTCACACAGAATTTATTACCTCAAAAAGTGCTACGATAAAGATTATTACATATCATTCACACCAGTTTGAGTCAATGATACAAAAGCGTTACTTTTTTGCGTCGAGTCGCATGATCATGATAAGAGAGGAGAATGTCAGGTTAAGGTTGCTGGTGGAAACTGGAAAGTGTGCCTAAGCCGTGGGTGGGTGCCACATCACCCGCAGATAAAATAACAGAAGGGGCTTTCCGTACATTTGAAAAATTGACTTGAGATGATCCTTAGATTGGTGGGTTACATGTAAGGTGGGTGCTTCATTTTCCATCAAGTGTTTGGTTCACTTAACAACAGAATTCATTTTCAATCATCATAAAGGGTACTGACATATTCTGGGCACACTTTTGCCGTGAACCAGCCGAAACCAAAAGCAGATTGTCCATTGATTGGTCAACTGCGAGTTGTCCTGTTAATGTTCAAGAGCGACTCTCTTGTTCACTTGCCTGACCAGAGTTCTGCTTTCATTGCATATACCCTGCACCAGATTAGGTTTGCATACAGATCGTACCTTGGTGAACCAGACTTGAGCTGTACCACTTGGTGGAAAGGTGACTCTAGTCATAATGACACATGCACCTGTTTGTTTTTTTAAATGAGCTGGTGCTGGTAATCATGGTCCTAATGCCGTTTGATCCCGAGGTATCTAAGGTAGTGTCAGAAGCGCCTTCTCTGAAAAGCTTTTCCAAAGATGGGCACAAGTATCTACGGCCAAGTCCAAGTCAAGTCTCACATCTTTGACATACGAGTCCCAGTCAAGTCCAAGTCTTTAAGTTCCAAGTCCAAGTGAAGACCCTGACCACGAGTCCAAGTCCCTAGCCACAAGTTCGACTCGCTGGATAAAGTCTCTGGATTATGCTCCGAGTTTGCCATGCTGGTGATTGTTTGTGTTGTTGTCGCACTGGTCTATTCTACGTCATTAACGTCGGCCGTTGCTTGGGTACACGGAAAGGTCGGGAGAGAGAGAGAGGGATTTGGAGAAAGGAGAGAAAATGAGAGCAAGCAAACAACACAGACTTGTAATGCTCACGAGTCCCAAAAGAAGAGTCTGAGTCAAGTCTCGAGTCGTTAGTGGACGAGACTAGTCGAGCTACAAGCCTCAAGAAATAGCGTCGCGAGAGAGTTGTGAGTCCCCATCTCTGACCTTTTCCCTTTGTCTTTCTATATAAAATGTGCCACCGCAGAATGGGGGATGACCTGGCAATGTCTCAGCATCTGAATATCAGAAGCGCTCCACTCACCTGGTGAAGCGCACCTCGCAGATGGTACACATGTAGGGTTTCTCCCCTGTGTGGGTCCTCATGTGTCGCGGTAGCTTCCCGGCCCCTTGGATGATCTTGTTACAGATAGGACACTGCTGTGAAGACTTGGGCTTCATCTTCCTCTCTTCCTCCAGCCGCCAGGGAGGGAAGAGTGACCCAAGGTGAGACGCTGAGTTCAGGAAGCTCAGGTATGAGCGGAAGTCAGCCTCGTTCTTGACTACGCCCAGGGCGTGACCTGAGGGCGACATGGGCCCTGTGGAGCCCATGGCCCCGCACAGCCCCGAGCTGACAAACTCCTTCAGGAAGTTGCCGTGGAGAAGAGTGGGCAGCACTTCCTCTTTCATTTCCTCTTTGATGATCTCTCTCTTCACAGCCAGATCGAGGGGCCCGGGCGGGGGGACGTCAGGCATCGGGTAGGTGGCAGGGACCCTCGGGGAACCTCCGTCTGTGCGAGAGTGCTGATGCAGCCCGGGCTCCAGGAAGTGCTGTGGAAAAGCAGGGAAGTCGGCGGCCCACATTGAGGGGTAGAAGCCGGGTAACAGGGGGGAGAAGCTGGCCCTCCTGTCCAGAGCAGACATGCGGGGGTACAGGCCATCTTGGAGGAGCGACTCAATGGAGAAATCCTTCAGGGCGCGGTTCTCCAGATTCTCCTGCAACAGGACAAGAAGTTAGCTTAGTGTTAGACACAGTGGGAATGCTATTTAAAAATTTGGTGCTAGCAGTATGTTAGCATGGGTAAATATCATTCTAAGCGATTTCACTAGTCATGTTGTTATCTTGTTATATGTTTAGCATGTTAGCATTGACCATTTCCTGTATCCCAGTAGTCATTTAATGCAAGGCAAGATTGGTAAGTAATCGTTATCTTATCTTTTGACACAAGAAAATATCACTCTGAGCCTTGGCAGAGTTCTACCTGCTTTCCACGCATACTCTCAGGCGACCGTTCTTGGTAGGTGGAGGTGCTGGGTGGCGGCGACTCGTCCATCCCCAGAGGCTCCCCCCTACTCTCCGATGACCGTTCGTCGTCATCCTCCTGATCATCGTTCCTCGACCCGTCTTCCTCTTCCTCTTCTTCTTCCTCGTCTTCCTCTAGTTCTTCTTCCTCCTTCTCTTCAGACCCACCTCCTCGTCCGCCACCGCTGTCCATGATCTCCAGGCACACGTTGATGATGCAGGGAATCTCCAGCATTTGCGCTGCATTGAGGATCTCACTGACATTGGACGCCGTCACCGTCAGCGTGGAGGTGTAGGCGAACTCCAGGATGGCTGTGAGCGACTCAGGGGCCACAAAGTCAATTTCGTAGATGGCCGCGGAGGGCGTGGGGGCTGCGGTGTGGTGTTGGTGGTGCCCGTCCTCGCCGTTGGCCACCGTGAAGAGCTTCTTGAAGTAGTGGCTGCAGGCGGCCAGCACCGAGCGGTGGCTCCGGTACTCCTGGTCACGCACGATGAGGACCACGTCGCAGAGGAGACCGTCGCGACGCTGCTCATTGAGGCTGCACAGGACATCGCTGCTGTGATTGGGGAAGGGGATTCCGATGCGGTCTTCCTCTCTATGGTGGACCATCCTCCGCTCTCTGGGTAAGAACCAATAGAGCAATGTTAGTTTATTATACTGGCCAGAGGTAGATGATCCACCCTCATTAAAAATTGTACCTGAATACATGAAAGACCTAAAACTATTTCTGTGCTCAGTTTATCTTGCCCTATGTTAGCATACATGTTAAATCTTAACATTTTATCATTTTTGAAATAGTTCAGGTACCATTTCTACAAGACCAGATAATGAAAACTCACATCAGTTTACCTCAAAACTTTCATGTTAGCATGGTATGCTAACATGAAAGTTTTGTGCTTGCATGATAGCATCTTAGCATTCCCTGTTCGAAATTGTTCCTGAATACACGGCAAGATGAAATAATCAGTACTTTTGGTGACGTTTGCATACCAACTGCTAGCTTGTTAGCATTTAATTAGCATCTAATTAGAAACAGTACCTCACCTCAAGGCTACTCAAAATCAATTGACTTCAGAACCTTTTTGATATATCTTAACATGTCAACTGCTAGCATGTTAGTATGTTAGCATTTATCATGAGAAAAAGAAACTAAACGCAAAGACATCCATCCATCCATCCATTTTCTTGACCGCTTATTCCTCACAAGGGTCGCGGGGGGTGCTGGCGCCTATCTCAGCTGGCTCTGGGCAGTAGGCGGGGGACACCCTGGACTGGTTGCCAACCAATTAAACGCAAAGACATATTTTAAATTTATGTTGGCCTTAGTGCATTCTCTAACCAGGCTGCTGTCTTGCTATGTGTTATCAAACCAACTGTTAGGATGTTAGCATTTCTCCTCTTCTTGTTAAAAATAGCACCTCAATACAGAGATATGTAAAATTCATATCAATGAACCAAGCTATGTTAGCATACCAACTTGTTTTCAGCACTTCTCATTATATTAGCACTTAGAAGTTTTATGACTTTTTACAAAAAAATCCAAAATGTAAGTCCATTATAAATATTACAATGTGATTCCTTGTCTGAAAAGAGCTAATGCAATGTTAAAAACTTCCTGGTGGTAGGTCATCAATTGAGATGAAAGAATGTTTAAAAATGAGAGAAGAACCATGGTCATTTTACAAGAACAACAACAATCACGGCCATTCAACAACCACCAGTTTGTAAAAATACTCTTGAGGCTTTTTTGATGACAGTATTTGACAGTGCATATTTGAGAACCTGCTAAATGAGAGACGCAGCGGTCAGTGTACGAAAGCCTCAACATGCTCTCACGTGTCCGTACAAATACTTAGCCTTGGGCATATGTATTATGCCTAATTCTTAGGTGCTTGCATGACAATTTATTAGAGACTCTTACGCAATCCCGTTCGGCCTTCTACATGAGAGGTTTTTTTTTGTTTTTTTTTAACCGTTCAGCGTTTCCAAATATGCTTGCAGTACTGTATTTCAAAACACTAAGTAATTAATGATCTCTGAATGTTACTTGAATGTTACATCTGCAGTTGACTTGAACTGCCTTCCTGATAAAATGTCTTTTTACAACACAAAATGACAAATCATAACCATTTTGTTTATTATTTTTTGATTATTTTTGTGACTTTAAAGAATACGATGACCCATTTGATTAGCACGCGGCAACGGGAGAACCATAAAAGAGGTCAGATCATTGTCGAGATCATCACATCCTGTCACAAAATGCTCGCTCTGCACTTTTTCTTTCAACTCTCATACGAGATGAGGTGCTACCAAGTTCTGCCTCCCGCCTGTTAATCAGCAGCTCAGTTAGAGATGATGCAAAATTGTCGGGTAGAATGGGAATAAAAAATGACATAAAACTTCATGAAGATGATAGCAAGCATCACAAGTGTTGAGCTAAGTGAGCATCCAAGGATGAGTTGTTCAGATTGTTATTTGCCTTTTTGGGGTGACCCTATTCCTTATGCATGCTGTTAAGAAAAGAATAGACCACCAATCAAGGCAGGGAGACTTACTTTTTAATTTTTATGAGGCTACATGTGGTTAATTCCTTCATGCACTTGTATAACAGCAAGATTTGCTTCTTTGTTGTGAATTACTTTCACTTATTCCCTTTGTTGTTAACGTCAACACTATTTTTACCAGTTTTTATATTAATAAAAAAAAAAAGGTTTAAGAAAGACAACAGTTTGATCTGATATTACAGATTTTTTGGACAGTGATAAAGAAAATCCACTAATTTAAAAAAAAAACAAAAAAAAAAAAACATTTACAATACATTTACAATATTTGGGGTAAATAAAAAACAATAATGGTAGAAAATATAATACATTTAATAATAAGAAAATAAAATAAAAATACAAAATAAAAATAAACTAATGAATGTAAGAGTAAAATAAATAAATCCACCAAAAAATAAATAATAAGGAAACAATTCAAAAACAGAATTCAGAGTAAAATAAATAAATACGAAAAAAATATTAAATTACGAAAACATACTGTTAAGTAAAGAGCAAAATACAATAAATATTTAAAATGCAATATATAATATAAATACTTTTGAGAAGATTTCTCCAAAGACATTTTTCTGTGAACCAATACACAGTCTGCATGGAAGGAGAATTATGATTATAATAAAATATTAAAAAATAGCACATTATGTTGGCGCGTGGATCACTCCAGTCCAGATCAAATAAATCAGAGGCTTGACGAAGATGTTGATCGCTTATTTTTGCACTTGAATGACAGTGAAGAATATTCAAATTGCAGTTCAAAAGGTTTGACGCTGAACCAGATGACTTCCATTATTTCCTACTGGAGGGGAAACAATCAAAGGATCCCTCAGATCACCTGCAGCCACACACCTACGTCTTATTTTATTGTCTTGTTGCTAGGGAACGGTTGCTATGTTGACGCCATTGATCGAGTGATTAACAGGTCCATGGAGGACGTGGCTTAACCGGATACAAGCCCTCGGGCCTGTGCAAACACCCCGTGGGAAAAAGTGCAACAAAAGCACAACTGTCCAGTGACAAGACACTATATGATAGATTTATTACATTAACTGTTAACTCGGGTAACACACCTTGCCCACAAGAGTACATTGAGATTTGGAACCATATTTTCCTGACAAAAAGTCAAGGCACTTAAAGGAATCACAAACCTGTGATTTCTTACAACCAAAGTGAAGAAAGGTGATGTAAAAATGGGAATTATTTCTATATGTAATATACCATCCATCCATCCATTTTCTTAGATGTACTACCATTTTAAGAAAATTATATGGACTCGCTACTTGGGTCAATTCAAGCCAACAGTCCAAGTTGGGTCGAACTGACCCTATATATACACAACATATATAAAATAATGATTAATATGTTATAATGATGATATATTAAAATGGTTTATTACAAAAAATACAATCATTTTAATAAAATAGTTAAAAAAAACAAATTAAAACAAATTTAAATACATACATAAGATGAAATAAATAAAATACTGTAAACATAACTAATAAAAGAAAAAAAAATAAGAAAAAAAATGAAAAATAAATACTATGCTGAGAAAAACACAACACAAATGAAATAAAATGTAATAAATAGCTAATCAAAACACAAATCCACATAAAATATGTATTTAAATAAAGCAGTAAAAATAAAGTAAAAAATATATAAATAGAAAAGAAAAAATGAAAAAGTCAATATCTAATTTACTATTACTTCTACTGCTACTAATTATTTTTATTTTTATTATTATTATTATTATTATTATACAATGGTAAATAAATCAAGCAATGAAATTAATTAAACATTTGCAAAAAAACAAGTAAAATAATCTTCTCAATTAAATAAATAAAATCCCTAAAGAACTACATAAAAAAAATCTACCAAGTAAATACATAAACAGCATTATTTTTGTAAAAAAAAAAAAAAAAAAAAAAAAAAAAATAATAAGAAAATACAAATATTTTATATTTTAACTAAATAAAATCCTGAAAACAAAAAAACAAAAAATTACAAGTACGTAAATAAAAATAAAGAGGAGACAACAAAGTCATTGAGGGCCTTCATTAAAAGTGGTGCCATGAAAAGTTCCCTAACAGGTTGCACAAACAGCAGAGGAGGGGCCCCTCCCTGCAAGGCCCCCGCCAAGGCAAACAATAAAAAGACAGGACCAGCCAACCCGACTGGGAGGCGCAACCCTCTGTCATTTTGTTTGCTTCGAGTCCATCCTCATACTACCCACTGACCCCCCACCCCTCTCACCCCCCTAACCCTCCCCGTCCTGGAATGACGGTACACATGCTCCCGCTGTACGCCTGCTCTGGCTCGCAGTGGCCAGCCCCTAATTACAACGTGGAGAGGATCTAAGGAGGATGTGCCACATGGACATAGGGTGGGGTGGGGTGGGTTGGCGCGGTGGCCCTGGCTTCCCCACTGTCGACATTTCTTCAGCCACACGCCCTTGTTATGCCTTTAGCCACCAGGGCGGCGACTCGTCTTATTTAATCATCACTCTGTAATAAATATAAAACGCTCTTTGGAACTCAGATTCACTTTCTTGGCTACATCGCTATGCAGAATTCATAGGGCTTGATCACAACTGTGCCGTAAGACAGTCAAAAATATTGTTAGCCTGTTAGCATAATTGTCCACTTGACTTCTCATTGTAATCGGCAAAGGTTAAATTGAGGCAATTGTGATCTTCTGGTTTCCGTTTTGAAAATGTTCAAACATGACTTGGGCAGTTATGCTAGCAGTCTAACAAAATAGTACATGCAAAAAGAGGAAGTTGCAAACACAAGGAAGTTATGACAATATTAGACAAATATAACCTCTACATTAAAAATGCATTTTTGAACATTGATTAATAGAACTATTTGGATTTCTTTTCACAGTTATGATATGTTTGTTTGGTACTAATTGCCCAATGAAAATAATTTAAAAATATAACCTGACAAGAAGAGGCACATAGATATTATTTTAATAATTTAGTCCCTAGCTACTCTGTATTAAATTGAAAATGCATATTTATGGCTCGAAATAAATATTTTTTCTTTGCAGAGAAGTTTTGTGAATCAATGACCTAATTTTAGGAGCGACTTTCTAATTTTGAGGTTTTGTTTATTGCAGGGACCTAAAAAAGGGATTTTATTAACAATAAAAATATGACAACAATGACACCAGTTGGTTTTCTTTTTTTATACGATCAACTGTTTTAATGTCTTAAATTCACATTGTGTATAGCAGCAACTGTATTTTCTTGTTTATAAATTTTCATTTGGGCAATTTCAAACACAAATATGAATTTCAGCTTCAGCTTAGTAGTTTTGAATGCACGTGTCCTTTCGCAAAGCTATAAATAAAAAAAGATAAGATTAACTGTAATGTTAATTCTGCACCATGAAGGCGATTACTGACTTTATAGGAACTCCGCAATGTTTTAACCGCATTAATGGCCAGCTGTAGCTTGTTGCTAGCTAGCTGCCGTGAAATAGCTTAACTCGACCTCTGACTACTCGCGTATAGGTGTAGTTAGCGAGTCCAGCCCAGTTTTAGGACCGTCTTAGCAGTTCAATTATTGGAAAAACTCTGTGATTCTCAGTTTTGCTCTTCAATGTATTTTGTTGAGGCGCAAAATGCACATTTTAACTCACAAACTGTGATGCGAAATCGCTCATTTTGAACCTTGCATATGGGAATGTAGCAATGTAGGTGAATTGCTGGGATTTTTTTTTCTGCCCTCGTCATATCACATGTGTAGCCACTTGTTGCTAAGAAGAATTTATAGGGCACAATCATAGATGCTTCTTTGTACCCTTTGTAGGGTATTTTTATTGTTTTCCTTTTTGGAAGTCAATTCACAAAAAAAAAAAAAAAAAAAAAACGATTTTACACTAGTCATGCTGTCTGTGCTGTTTCCAAGGCAACTTATGGGGCTCAACTTGGGGCACAGCACAGCAGATGAAGGACGGGGACAGTCAGGTGGAAGTCGGACGTTTCTAGACATCCGCTGGGCTAATTAAGCCGCACACATTCTGTACTAATTTCACTATTGTTCTATTACTTACTGGCTCCGGTGGGGCACCACCTTACTTGCCCCAAACACAACACTCAATAGAACGTGAGCTTCTTGGTGACAATCTAACTTATTAAAGCGGCCACCAGTGTGTCACCTCCACCTCTCCCTCCTCATCACCACCACGAGGTCCTGACACTGGTCGGCCAGGCCCCGCAAATCATCTGCCCGTGTCACAAGCGGGCGCTCGTTTTGGGCTTAAATGACTAAAACGCTGTCAGGCCAATGCAGGAAATCATTCATTACGAGGCAAAAAGTTGACGGCGAGGGGCCAAACAAGCCTGTTGTTGCTCGCCCCACCTTATTAAAAGAACATTTGAGCTGCTGTGAAAGTTGTCTGTGCACAAATTGCTGTCAATCACATCCCGGTTAGCTTTAAAAGTGGACGTTTATGCCTTAATCTACAGTTTAATTGGACCGCAGGTTCACTTGTGTTTATTTGGACACATTTCTCTACACCACTTACACTATTTAAACATAAATGGTTTTATTGGATTGTGACAAAGCCAAAATGTTTTGAAATAAGCAATAGGCATGGAAATAATGATTAAGTTATCTAGTCAGACATTTCGCCTTCTTAAATAATTACACTAATAACTGTGTTTCAAACAGAATTAACCTGTAAACAGATATTAGAGAAACACCAGTCATTAGATGTACGCAGCGTACGCAGCGTGCCAATTAAAATCCTTGACTGATCATAAGGTTCATATAACATAAACCTGAAATGTGATAGAAAAGCAACATTAACAACAAAACAACATTAATTTAAACAAAAATTTCAAATTTAAATAACAAAAGAGATATAATTGTAATAATAAAAAAAATAAGAGAATAAAAATAACAAAATCAAACCCAACTCGTGAACATCTTTGCCCCCCGTCTAGGCAGCATGAACTTAAAGTAAACGCGCACGCCACACACACGTGTTCTTCACCACGCTTGTTCGCGCCAACTATCACACAAAAACACAGCAGAAAAAAAACACACAGACTCAAAAACTTTTGCGCTGCATCACCTACCTCGCTTGTCTTTTTTTTGTCCAGTCTAGTGTGAACTTCTGGCCGCCCTTTCGTGACCTCTCAGCATTTCCCCCTTTTTGAGTGCCAATCAATCGGTCTCAAGCTCCCATTCATAAAAATGCACACGAAAAGATAAGCCAGTGAGGAGAATCCAAAGGCGAAGCAGCCGTTTAGCGCAGGTTGTTGGGTCTGTGTGTTGTTAAGAGGCAAGCACGGGACTCAGGTTGTGTTTGTGTGTGTGAAAAGGAGCGCTGGGGAGAGGAAAGGGAGGGGAGGGCCGAGCAGCAGCACTGCGCTGCGGAGATGTCGCACCGCTAGTTTTTATAGCAGGGTGGGTAGCTGCAAGATAATAATACCCCATCCTCCTCCACAACACAAGTGTATGTGCACCGTGTAATAAGCCCCATGGCGCAGACACCCTCTGATTTAGGTCAGACAAAAATGAATTTTTAGTCGTGTTCGAGGGGACCAGGGGCAAAGGAGCTCCGAGGGGTTGTTTGGGGAGATGGAGGGAGGCGGCCGAAGGAGAAAAAAGAAAAAAAGAAAAAAGAGAAGGCTAGTGAGATTTGGGAAAACTATTTAGCTGGACTAGGATGTCTGACAGCATAGAGACGGAAACACAACTGTAATTTAAAAGTACTTTGTAGGAATGTTTTATGACAATGCTACACAAGATCAAAATGTCATCTTTCTTTTATCTTTATTTTAGTCAATTTTGAATGACATAAATGTGATGCAAAGGCGGTCCCTATAGACGTCTCCAACATACGAGCCGTCACTTGGCTGATTTTTATTTATTTTTATCTTGAATTATGAGCAAACATTTGAGTTTTGAATGCTAGTTTACTCTCACCCCCAGATGAAGTTTACTTTAAAACTAAACATAATACAGAAAATTAATTACATGTTGTGCATTTTACCAAGCCACATTAACTTTCTTGTGAACGTCTGCTAGCTTAATGCTAACACACAATGCAAAACACCATAGATGGGCGAACAAAACAAGCATTGCTACTGAGGTTCAACTCATATTTAGTATGTAGTATATCTGTATGGAGCGGCACGGTGGTCGAGTGGTTAGCAGTGGTTAGAATTTATTCTCAGTCCTCTTCCCATCATGTGTCTCTGCCAATGGGTCCATCTCCTCTTAACCACTCGCTCCACCAGCCTTCATCAGGACAGTTAAATTGTTATTACTGTACGATTTTATAAAATACAATACTGAGTAGTGCTATTTTTGTTTTTTAAAAATGTAACTTTTTTTTTTATTTTTTATTTTTTTATTTTTTTTTTATTTTTATTTTTTTTTGCATTTCCATTCATTTCCATAGGAAAGGACGACAGTGTTTTGAGTTACAAGAATGATAATTGAACAAATTTAATTTATAAATCAAGGTGCTATTGTATCATATGAAAGCGAGGACTGCAGATTAGGGATTAGTGTTGGGGTTTAGGCTAGCAATAGCGCTTAGCGTTTTAGTTGTAGGGTTTCGGGTAAGTGTTAGGGTTAGGAATTGGATTAGAAATTGGGGTTAGCGTTAGGAGTAAGGTTTCCACTAGAGTTCTGTTTCCGGATTGAGAATAGGATTTGGGGTTAGGTGTCGAAAAAGGAGTTAGGTGAAGGTTGGGGTTAGGGCAGATGGTAGCTTGGACACTTGATGAAACAAAACACACTCAACGTTATCGCAACAGAATGCGGTTCAACTGAAACAAAACTGTCAAGTGTGAACATGCCTGAGAGATTTCTTTGTGTCCAGTAGCACTGATACAGTGTGACCGTGGTCCAGCTGGCCGGCACAAAACAACACAAGACGAGCCCACTTCCCCTCCGCGGCAGAGCCCCACGCTCCTGCTGAGTGACACTGCTGCGGCCGGCTCACATTGGCATCCAGTATATATAAACGGAGGGTTAGCCACTAACTGCTAGCAGGCCGGCCAGACGGCCAGAAAAACAACATAAGACGGCCCGGCTATTCTCGCGCCCTAAGTGGCACCTGCGTGGAGCGCCTTCTTATGAACCCACACCCGCTTGGGGGTTTAATGGCGCCATCGACCTGTGTGTCACTTTGACGGTGGACGCGTTCACTTCCCGCAGGGCCAATCAGGATGCTGCATAACAAGAAAGCGTCCAGACTTAAATGACGGACGGCCATCGTTGTAATTATGAGGTGAGGAGCACGGGACGTGCCAGACGACAAAGTAGTGGACTGTATATTGTGTGTGATATCGCTGCTCATTTCCTGTTTGCAGCTTTGAACTCAAACACCTGGCTTTCACTGTACAGGTCACATGACTGCTGTGCCGCACAATACAAAAACAGCATCACGCTTGAGTTAGAAATCGTTTAAGTTGGTATTTTTATACCTTACTGCTGTCATACAGTTGAACCTTGATTTAACGGACTAATTGGGGGAAAGGCTTATCTGTTAAAATTGAATGCTCATTTCATCAAAGTTTTTCGTGGCCTGAAAATGCTCAGTGCAAAGAAAATACTGTAAATACTGTATAATTTAGTTAGTTTTAATTAGTTTTCAGGGCGGCTCTGTTAATTTTAGTTATTTAAAAAATGCTTAGTTTTAGTTAAAGGCCCAGTCTGCCGGTTTCACTCTGGAAAAGGCACTTTTTAAATACAGGATTTAAACAAACAAACTACTTCTCAATTTACGTATCAGGGCTTGTCTTCATTTCTGGTGGTGATTTTGTCCTAAACCCCCACCCCCCAGCCTGTATTTTGCCATTTTGTGTTTGTTTTGTAAACAGCGGCACATTTCTGTGGAAAGACAGTGTTTACACTCCTCTAGTCAATCGCAGAGCGGGGGGTGGCGTGTCGCAAACGGGGTCGGGTGAATTTGCCGGCTGCGTGACGTCACTCCCTCGGCAATTTGAAAGCACGCACAAATTTTTTTTCCACTCACTCACTCACTCACTCACTCACTCACTCACTCACTCACTCACTCACTCACTCACTCACTCACTCACAGAGGCTTACATATCTCTTGGCTGGTGCTAGATGACGTCCCTTCCGTGTGACACACATTTAATCATCCTTATTCCAGTTAATATTAAAATAAATATAGTTAAATAACATTTGAAACCAATCCCAAAGTATTCAATTAATTACCGAAGATGAAAACTAAAGACTTTTGTAAATGTAAATGTAGTTTCAGTTAATTTTATTTATTTATTTTTAAATATTTTTGTTTTGATTTTATTTCATTAACAAAAATGATTTTTGAATTTTAATTTTAGTTATTTTGTTAGTTTTAGTTAACTAAAAAAAACCTTGCTAGTGCCTGAGTAAAAAACAACAACAAAACAAAACAAAACAAAACAAAAAAAACAGATATAAATAGGTAGATAGAAAGTGCTCCTTTTGCTCCGCGTGCTGACTAACTAAGCTAACGTGCATGCTTTCCATTTCGATAGGCCAGTCGCCCCTGGTAACATGGCCGCCACATATAAACATGCATTGCTTTTAATGGGGAAAGTCGCCCCTGCCAACATGGCTTCCACATTGGCGCACTTTTTCGCCTGCTCTAGTCTACTGCCGGCGCTGACCAATGCCCCAACAACACTAAAGTAATTCAATTCTTTATCAATGCAAACAGCAGGGTTACATCATCTTTTAAAACTTGTTCTCAAAGGTCTAAAGCCGTTTGGCTCAGTGTCAAAGAGTCACACGGAAACAGGAAATGATTGGTTGCCAGAATGCCCATATATGGAAGAGCTGACGAAGCAGTCCACCAGGAAGGAAGTAAACATTTATTTGTTGTTGGACAACCCTCAACGAGAGATAAGCAGACATCACAAAAAATTCTGCTAAGTCAGCATCGAAGAGATGAACTCCACAGGTGTGTTGTAGCTTTTTCTTTGGCTTGTTTTACTAGAATTGCGTTCGCGTGTGCGCAATTGCGCATGCGCGGTTGTGTGTGTCGAATGAGTGCTAACGAGGACTAGACCTTGCCGTGGTGGGACAGCCTCCGTCTGCCTTCAGGTACCGTGTGTGTGCGCGCATGTGTGTGCGTCAGCAGGAGAGCCCCGAGGCTCCATGGCACCTCCTAATTAAAAGCAGTCAGGCTGCAGGGCAGGCCAGACACATGCCTGTCAACACACACGCACACGAGGCAGACCGCACTGCAGAGTGCTCACACGTGCGCAAGGTGTGAGCTGTAGGTCAACTATTTTGAGTCCAAGTAAGACCCCAACCCCCCAAACTACGCACTCACACACTAAATCATACAGATACATGGTTAAAAAAAATGTCTGGCTGCTACCATTACTTACTTTGGATGTGTTGTTAATTGGGACCAAGGAAACTTTAATTTGTAAGCAGGTTTACATGGAATCTATATGCAACCACGAAACAGCAAGATTCACACAGGCAAGTAGAAAATAAGCACCCTTTCAATTAAGCACAATTAAAGCGCATGCTAAACCACTAATTAGCCTACAGTGTATGTTTTTGTGAATGATACTTGTTATTAGCTAATTAGCTTACTTTTACTACTCGAGCCACAAAACGTGAAGTGAAGGGATACATGTGGAAGTTGATGATGAGCAGTCAGCAGGATATTTTGGTGTGAATATGGATCATTTTTGTTAGATTTCTATTTAATTTTCCATTTCTATGTTTTTAGGCTTAATACCTCATAGGGCACCCATTGAACTTGTCTTGTATAAATTATACCCAATGTAAATGTTATTTTTGAACAATAACTGTTTAAAATCACTTTTATTTATGTTTTATACTCCAGTGGTAAAATATGTCATGTTCGTCCCAGTGGACTTGTAGTGTTTTAATGTGCGGCACAATTGGGATAGAAACTGAAAAAAAAAAAAATCAAGAAGAAGTTGGCTTTGAGCACAGATTAAACTCCAGCTCAGATTCCAAGAAAACTTAATAAAAGAAGAAAAAAAATAATTATTGGAGTGCATGCACGAGCTTGACACCGAGACTGCAGTTCCGCTTTAGGCCAGAGATGGCAGTGTTGCTGGAAATGCTAACATGCTAACTGGCGCTGGCGGCGGCCAGGTGGGCGGATCGAGGCATGCGGCGACGGAGTGGCACGAGTGGGCCGAGCAAGGACGTCCCACACACCCGTTCACGTGCTCTACTTTCAGGTGGGTGGACTCACTTATTCACACCGCAGTTTTCTTCTATAAAGCGTTATGAAAACATGCTTGTTATTATGCCGCTTTCTTCTTCTTTTTCTTCTTCTTCTTCTTCTTCTTCTTCTTCTTCTAATTTTATGCGACAACCCAACTTGGTTCTAAGTTTAATAAACGTTACTAAAATATATGCACATAATGTGTAAAATACTAGTCGTTAACAAGAACAGACAAGTAAATGTAAATAAAAAAAAAACGAGATTAATTATAAATTAATTAATTATAATTATGAGTACATGCAATTGAAGAAACATACATTAAATTGCATTTCTGTTCATTAATAAAGATATGACATTACAAAACAAACACATTTCATGTGGTTTTAAATTCTTAAAATAAAATGTTATTAATATAAAATTAATTTAATACAGTTATTTGTATGTATGAATTTAATTTGTTGTTTAATGAATTAGTAAAAAAAAAACAATGCAGACAAGTACATGTACTTTATGAAGGCCATTAAGAATTAAGAACAAAATTAATGAAATACAGATAAAAGCATGTAGTTAATGTAACTATTGAATTAACTACTAATTAAGTTACATGAAAACAGATTGACAGCTATATTGATTACATTCAAGTAGAAAAAAATAATATTTTAAGAAAGCCATGATAAATAGAGTAAAATAAAATTTTCAAATGTTCAATTTATAGAATAAAAAAAATTGAAATAAAAAATAACAGCGCAACAAGTATAGATTGGGGGGAAAAAAAGGATTTGGGGGGGTTATTGTTATTCGCAGGATTTTTTATTTTATTTTTTGCATTTCTATTGACAGGGCAGTTGAAGTTGTTGGATGTACTTTAAGAAATTCATCAAATACAATAATATACAGACCAAAATAAAATACTATCCATCCATCATTTTCTTAACGGCTTGCTCTTCAAAAGAGTTGCCGGGGTGCTGGAGCCTATCCCAGCTGGCTTCGGGCAGGAGGCGGGGTACACCCTGAACTGGTTGCCCGCCAATCCAGGGCACAAAATAAAATAGGACACAAATGACATACAATACTTGTTGGACCTTGACAATTGCTTTCAACAGGACGGGAGAAGTAATTGCAACTTTACAGCCCAACCCAGCTGAAGTTTCCACTGAATATTACGAAAACAGTCAAAATATTCCCAGTATGCTATTGGGAAATAGTGACAAGTGACGAGGATGAGGAGATACTGTAACTACTTCTCAATCAGCCGACCTCCGGGAGCGCGAGCTCTCGCCTCCCAGTCAGCTGCTGTGTTTTTTAGTGAGGAATGCGAGTGTACACAAATCCAAGCTTTTTTTTTTTTTGGCAGGCAGGGCCTCCCACCCACCACAGCCTCTTCAAGCCTCCGCCCATATATCCTCTTTTCATCGGCTTAGTCAGCCAGCCAGCCCCACTCCGCACAAGCAACCTGGACTTCACTCTTGTACGGGGGAGGAGGAGGCCGACACGCATGCACACACACGCATAAACATAACTGTTCGAGGCATGCTAAGACACACTCGGGCTACTGTATGTCCGCACTTATATAGTGAATCATGAAAATGATTTTTGTTTTTCTTTCACCCACTTATGAGCTTCAAAGAACTGTCATTCCATTCCATCCATTCCATTCCATCAAGTGCATGCTACTAATGTCCAATTAAGGCACATAATGTCCAATTAGAGAAAAATGGACCACCTCAATGGCAGTCATGGAACTCGTAGAAGCAATATCTACCAACGTAGAGAATACAAAATTTACTGTTGGGATTTTTATGGATCGAAAGAAAGCATTTGACCATTCTATATTAATGAATAAATTAGAGAGCTATGGTATAAGAGGTTTAACATATAAATGGATGAAAAGTTATTTGGAAAATAGATATCAGTATTTGCAGTTTAACAATATACAATTAAAACACTTCAAGATTACTCATGGAGTTAAACAAGGGTCTGTGCTAGGCCCTAAACTATTTATACTGTACATAAATGATATCTGGGCGGCACGGTGACCGAGTGGTTAGCATGTCCGCCTCCCAGTTCTGAGGACTTGGGTTCGAGTCCAGACTCTGGCCTTCCTGGGTGGAGTTTGCATGTTCTCCCCGTGCCTGCGTGTATGTGTTAAAGTGCAATTGTTTACACGAGCAGGATTATACATTTTCTTTTATTGAAATGTATTAATTTACTGTATTAATAATGAAATAAGTCAAAAGTTAAAAAAAAAAAAAAAAAGGGGTAGGACTAGATAAGTTTTTAAAGTAATCAACTTTGAGAAAAAAAAACCTGTCACTTGTTGCTCGGCAGAATTCACCTCGCTAAATTATATGAATTAAAAAAAAAAGCACACTGAGAATTGTAAGTCAAATGTATCTCTATTCATTTCACTATTTCTACTCTGTATTAACTATATAAAAAAAACAACAACATTGCCATGCAAGACCTTGCCGAATCTCACAAGACTTCAACAAACCTTGTGAGGGTCTGATAACAAGGTGCCTCAATAATGGTATCAAAGGGTGAATATTTTTAGCCTTTAGCCAAAACATTTACATCAAATAACCCCACCGAGTCCGCTCCCGTTCACATTTACTGCAACACACCTGAATGATTTGCAGCGCACAGCGTGAGATGTCAGGCAGTGAGTGGATCTCGTGTCGCGGACTATTGCCAACACAGATTGTGCAAACATGAATGCAACACGCCTCTGGTGATGTTTGCCCAAGACAAAAGGCCAGCGCGGATCAGCTTGAATTCCCATCATCCCGCTGAGCTCCATCATAATGCGTGTACAGTATGTGTGTGACTGTAGAGTAGGTGCGGTTGTGTCTACCGATGATGTCCTCAAATGACCTCCACTGAGACACACCTCCACTGTTCTTCCTCTCACATGTTGTCACAAGTACGCCCACTTCATTAGTGTCATGGTTGGGTTTTGGTTTAGTTTTGGGTGTTTATGTTGTGTTTTGTCTCCCCTATAGTCTCGTCATAGTTAACCTCGTCCACCTGTTGCTATTTAGTGCCCTCTTGCTGCTGTGTTTCCCAGGTGTGTCTTGTTAGTGTCTCGTTAGTGTTGTATTTAGTCAGTGGTGTTTGCTCATGCGTCATGGTGGCATTGTCTTGTCTTGTCCAGTTGAGGTGTGCTAAGCTGTGTTGGTAGTGCCTACGTCTAGTCAAGTTTTTCAACGTCTGGTCAAGTTTTTCAATGTCTGGTCAAGTGTCTGTACGTCCAGGTCAAGTGTCTCTACGTCCAAGCCAAGTGTCTCTACGTCCAAGCCAAGTGTCTCTACCTCCAAGCCCAGTGTCTCACCTCCGGTCAAGTTTCTCTACGTCCTGTTCAAGTGTCTCTACACTTGACACTGTTGTCAAATTTTAGAATGAAATACGATGACATGCACCATCCACATATCCATGGAGCTCAGAATCTGTCTGCCTGCGCCTTGTTCAGATCACCACCTGCGCCACAACTTAGACCTGCTTATATTGTAGCTTGTCTATAATCTAGTCTACTTTTGGTCACAGAGGCGTGAATACACCGGGAGACCTATCAGTCTACCAAATTCACAAACTAGACTTGCCCTGGCACAAAAATGAAGATGCATCCATTTTTACGCTAGGCACTTTTGTTCCTGCCTACGAAAATGGGGCCCAAAAGTCGCACCAAATTGTGTGAGATGCACAAGAATTAATTAGAGTCTAGAAATGACAAGTAGAGTAAAAAGCAAAGTTAAGTTGAGTTAATAATGTTAAGTCAATAAAGGTTTGTGAGGTCGAATAACGCAACGCCAAGTAGGTACAGTTGTGCTCATGAGTTTATATATTGCTCATAAATTAAGCAGAACTGTACATGTCCAGAAGCTAATCATCACTGAATGGCACAAAACTGCTTTGAATCATCATCCAAATTCACATGCACATTTCTACTCATGTTCACTTCAAATACTGAAAATATCAAAACAATTGTCATAGTATTTTGGATATGGGCATGAAGCGTGTTTCTCACCATTCAATTATGCTCATGAGTCTACATTCCCCCTAACACAAAGCCAAAACGAGTCAAGTAATACCAAAAAAGTAAAAAAAAAAAAAAAAAAGTCAAGCCTAGGAGAGTAAATGTAAGCAAAGTAACATTAAGTAAAAAACAAACAAACAAAAAAACAAAACGTAATGTAAAATAAAGCAAAGTCAAATAATGGCAAATAAAATAAAACTTAAGTCAGTGTAAGTCACGTGAAGTAAATGTAGATACGTAAACATCCCATGTATGTTTTTTTTTCTTTTTTTTTTAAATGAGGTGCGAAAGAATTTGAATGGCAACTGGACACAGATCACACGTGATGACATCATCTATTACGATAAGCAAGCGTGTTCTTGGAAATGCAAAGAAAAAAAATAGGGAGTTTAACTTAACTTCCCGTAGGAGAGATGTAACAAGGTTACTTAATGTATTACTGTCATATTAATAATAGATATGACCAACGCACGCATACACACGCACACACACATAAAGGGCTGCTATTAGCTGACATATGCTGCATATTGTGAACCTCCATATTAAGTAAGTATGAGGCCTCCCAAACACATCTTCTACAAGTATGGCGAGCCCTCACCTTTGCACTGTTTGGACACTTTGCTCAATATATGAAACAATTAAGATTAAAACACTCAAACACATTGAAAAAGACACTGACCTTTCTCCAAATAGAGAACTCTTTGATTCACTTCCTCTGCTCAGTGCTCGTTCAGGAAGTCTGACAATTTCACTCACTCAAGTCAAGAGTGAAAGAGGAGGAGATTTCAGGGGTGTGTGCGTGCGTGAGTGTGTGAGAAAAGGTAGTGCTGTAAAAAAAAGAAAAGAAAAGAAGTTATCTTAGAAACATAACATAACAACAAAGAAGTGTTACACCCAACTAGGTCCTCCCCCTCCTCCTCCTTCAAAACCAAAACTATTTGGCAGTCTTCCACTACAAGTCCACCTGTGCTCAGGGGTAAGGGAGTGACACGCACACATACACACAAGCCAAGCCTTGAAAAAAAAAAAAAAATGCTAATGGCAGGCTGGTTACAGCTAAGGAGAAAGTGATGACTCATGAGTGCACACTGATAGTTTAATATTCTTAATATATTGCAATATGGTGATAGAGAATGAATAGTAAACAAGCAGTTAATGTTACTTTGTGGTTAAGTTAACATTCTTATCTGTCAAACAGGTGTAAAAATTAGGAATCTAATTAATTGTATAGTATTTAACTGTATACCGCAATATAATATGGGTAAAAACAAAGAACAGTAATTTACTGTATAATTCGGTAAGATTTTGTAAATTTGACAGCAAATATGTTTTGTCCTGTATCATGAAAATACTGTAAAGATTGTCAGATTTTAAACAGGCAATACAGTTAACATTCAATTATGCACTCGCCTGCAGAATGGGGATTTATTTGACAATGGTAGTTGACTGGTTAGCACATCCACCTCCCAGTGCTGAGGATGTGAGATTGAGTCCGGGCTTCAAACCTCTGGGGTGGAGTTTGCACGTTCTACCCATGCCTGTGTGGATTTCTCTGGGTGCTCCGGTCTCCTCCCACATTCCAAAGACATGCATGGCAGGTTAATTAAGTTAAGTGCACTGAATAGTCCCTAGGTGTGACTGTAAGTGTGGATGGTTGTTCGTTCAGGGTGTACCTCACCTACTGCCCAAAGCCAGCTGGAATAGGCTCCAGCACCCCCGCAACCCTTTTGATGAATAAATTGTTATTAAGAAAATGGATGGATGGATTTATGACATTCTGTATTAGGCTATTTATTTCCTGTAAATTAGAATACAAGAAACAGTTGTAAACTAGATTGCAGTGAATTGCTAGTTTCTTAAAAAAAAAAGTAAATACAGTACTTGAAATTTGGGGGTGTTTGATGTCATTTAAAAGAAGAAGAGGAAAAAATATAGAATACGCACAGAGGTGCTACATTGTGGTTGTTGGCCACCAGGGAGTCTAGTAAGGATTTTTAGGATTGTGCTGAATAAGCATGTCTAGCCTTTGTTTTTGCAGGTTACATATGTGTGCCATAACCCTTTTAAAATGGCAAAAAAGAGAGAGATCCGCAGGGTCGACATGTGTGACTCATGTTAGGAGTCTGAAGCAGACATTCACGCCAAACTGGCAGCAGGGGAGGAGAGAAAATGCTGTACGTGCAAAATTCCCATCAAGTGTCACAACAACAAATACAAGAAAACACAAGCAAGCGTTTGGGCAAAACATTAGTTACTCCTGATTCACATCATGATATCAAACAAATGATATAACTAATATGCTTATTATTGTGCTGCGCATCAAACCAAGCCGTTCCTAATAATCTGACAACAACAAATCAAGGCAGCGCCCACATGCTGCTGCCGCTTTCACACGGCCACCTGTAGAGTAGGAGTGGGAGTCGCCATCTCCATCCACCAAATGTGTCCATTTATGCCCCCCCCCCACTCCTTTTATTTATTTTATGTTGGCAGGTTGGCTCTCATCTGCCCGCCGACGCGTGTTCTTCATATAAGCAACAAAGCCAGCCAAGGATATTACCACAACTGTGCGCAGTCAAATAGTTGCCTGACGATGACAATTGCTTTCAACGCGACCCGGCAGAAGAATTGAGGCTGTTACCCATCCCCGTAGTGGGGAATTTCCAATGAAATGGAATGGGAATTACTGTACATGAGATAAAGGTGGAAAATAAAAATGAAAGTTTTGCAGCTCCTTCATCATGACTTTAAAAGTACCTCTGAATTTGGAAAACAGACATGCTTAGTCCATTTGAGGTTTGGTTAGCTAGGTTAGCTTAGCATTTAGCATGGCTTCTCCGTCTTTTTTCATCATCTAATCATAAGTATGATGACACTTGTCAATTGTAGTAGCGCATTCGCGCAGGTGATGATTACTGACTGACGTGTTTAGTAGCACTCGTAGTCATCCGAAGCGTTTGCTAGCTTGGTACGTCTGCGTAGCACAGAGTCTCCATCAACCGCTGACTACCTGCGGGAGGTAATGAGAGCCCAGCAAAGCTTTTTGGGACCATCTTGGTGTTCTTCTTCTTCTTCTACTTTCTTTTGCCGCCTCTCTTGCTGTTTGATTCTCACTTTTGCTATTCAATGTGTTTTAATGGGGTGCAAAAATGCTAATTGTGACCCACAAACTGCAAAGTGAAATGCTTTTTTTGAGCCTTGCGCTTGACACAAAATACCGCCTCTTTTACAACTCTGAGACTAACCCCGAAGACAGAAACTCGTATATTTGTAACTTGGTATACTTTGACCAGCTACCTTTTGTTGTTGCTATTTTTATTTCGTGTTGTGGAAAAAAAAGGCTGTGAAAATGATAGCAGTGTCGAGAGGGCTTCTGGTACAACTTCATCACTTCAATCCGTATTTGTGGTGTACATACACAACAGTGTGGGAAACGGTTGACTTCTGCTGTTAGTGTGACAGGGACTGTGATACTGATAATCTGAGGAGCTTCTCACGTCTTGCTTCTGTTATGGCTCTGATTTCACTTCTTTCTCTTCAGCCTCTCCACCCACTCCCTCACCAATAAACCCCCACCCACTTAAACACGATCTCCCAAAGATATTACCACCTCCATCTTGAAGAGAGAAGCACACACTCCCACTCTTTGCTTCGTCATACCCATGCGTCCGTTCCCCCTATCCCACCCGTCCTTGCCGTCCTCCACGTCCCCCCACACTCCTGCCAGGCTGTGGTGTTTTTCTTAGCCTCTCCTACACACATTTCACATAGCTCCCCTCTGCCTGAATACACAGTGTCGTCCCACACAAGCCGGGCCCAGATGACCCACTGAGAGGAAGAGAGAAGAGGGGGTGGGTGGAAGAGCTCAGGGTGGGCAACAACATCGTCAGGTGCTTTCAAGGGTGGGTGGTGGTTTGGAGGTAGATAACAGCCAACACAGGATTCAAATCATTTAAGTGGGATTTTGGATTCTCTTGCGGGCCTCTTTTATGTGACTGCATTGAGTCATTGTGTCGGCCATCTTGGGTCGGGAGAGCCATAGTGGTATTGTCAGCTAGTTCAAAACTGTGCTTCAACTCATCTTCCTTTTAGTTTGTATTAACTGTTATCAATAAGTTTTGGAAACAATTATCCTCTGGAAAAAAAATCACACAAATAAGAATAATTATTAATTTTGCCTTGTTAAATGTGTTATGTTCTGTGGTTGGATCCCAAAAACGCATACACAAATAAGATTTTAACGCTTTAACGCTAACAACAAGAATCGTGAGACACTAAGCTAACTTGGGCTGTGGAAGTACACAAAGAGACAGGGTTAATAATCCGACAAAAACACACTTCTCAGTTTGGCTTAAATAGACGGTGAATCGATCTCATTGGTTGTGGCTGGACATGTGGGTAACAGTACTGACATGGAATTATCTGGTTGGCTGTTGACCCAGTAAAGAGATTAAAGATTCTTGACATCACATAGCTCCTGACATCACATAGCTTAAAACCAAGCTTCTAGATTCCCTTAAGTCTCTGAACCCCAGTATTGGTCTGTCTTGCTAAAAATTGAAACAACATTTTACTACTATAGATGTTGTTTTCAATATAAGTATGTCGTCAGAGCAGACAGAGGAGTTTCTTTGACTTGTTTACTCCCCTCAGGATGGGGCCTGGCAATGTGGGACAATATAAAAGTATATTTAGTAGATGATAATAATCACCGTGCTCTATCAATATCCACATGATGATTATGGCCGGCAGAGAGGAGAGGGCGCTGGTCAATTGTGGCTCAGAGCGGCTAAAATAGCCACGGCGCTGGTGACAGCGAAGACTAGCGAGGCGACGGTAGTGCGCTGGCGGCGACGTGCAAACCGCGCGCTGACACAAACGATACAAATGACTGGCCTGCCGTGGCTTTCATCTCGACGGGGAAGCCGAGGCGCTGCTCAGACACAAGCGGCGGCCCGCCAAAAACACACACACAAAAAAAAAGTATCAAAACATACAGAGCCCAAAGGCCAGGAAGCATTTTATTCCAGTATCCCTGTGGCGGCTTTTACGGAGGAAGACGTTCGTCTTTTATATGACACGCTGACTTCACAAACTGTTTTTATAAGCCCGAGTTTATTTAGTGTGCGCGATAGAGCACCGCAATTTACATAACTGCAGCTTGTGATGAAATATATCAAGCGGTGATGATTTTTGTTGCCTTATAAAATAACTTTATGCTAACCTAACGAGTAATAACATCAAATGTGATCCAATTTCAAGAACTGTATTAAACATATGGCCTTTTGACCCAAATGCAGTGCTTCTCACTTATTTTTTTGCTATGTCCGGTAGGAGGAAGAAAATATTTTGCGCCCCCCAACTCTCCTCCACGACTATAAATAGTATCATTTAAATGAACTTTATTGTTTTTCCAAACCCCCATTTGTTTTTCTGTTTATTCTTTTATTTTCTGTTGTTGGTTTTTTTATTCTTGTTTTTATAAATGCAGAAAATCCCCAACTTTTAAATTCAGGTCAACATGTATCACTTGATTTTTTGAGGGCCGGTTTTTAACAACATTAATTGATGGTGTGTGACTGTGCAACATAACTAGTATATAGATGCCTTATGGACTTATACACATGCATTTTTCACTACTTTTATAGCTTTATGTAGCTATCTGTCATAAGCTCTCATAATAATCCAATGCTGTTTTTTTTTTGTTTTTTTTTTGTGCGTGTATGTGTTTGCCAGGTCAATGTGCCCACTCAGTAGGGATGAGCAGAAGAGGAGGTGGGAAGAGAAGCGAGGACAAAGGAGGATGAGCGGGATAATATCATATTGGTAATATATGACGCTAACGATAATATCACATCGCAGCTAATAGGTCATAATCGACACACTGGAAGAAAAATACTGTATCACCATCTATGATGGCTAAACGGTATAACGGTATAAAATCTATCTCAAAATTGTACCATATTTGTGTCATTGTGTACTTCGTGTGCTTCTGGGTGTACTTGTCTCCCAGGCTACGATACATTTGTCCTTGAGTCAATTTATACTTGTGTCCTTTGTCCGAGAGTAGTAGGCTACTTAGTGCCTGTTTGCGCTCTCTCTCACTGTCAAGAAATGGGAGAGAGACTTTCATAACATCACTCGCTCACACAGATCTCAAAATAAGGGGCAAAGTGTGCCTGATTGAAACTCTTTATTCGTCACTCCCTTGTTTTAATTTGACTTTAAACCTACCACAAAAACAAAAAACAAAACATACTAGCATAAACGGATGTGTAGCATAAACAGTGTATTTCAACCAATCCATATTATGTCTAACAAAAGTCTGCTACCTTAATGCTAACATTCCAAAATGCTATAGACGGCAAAGGGAAATTGTCATTTACGTCATTTTAAAACTTTAAATTGCTACAAAACAAAACAAACAGCGTATGTTCTCTCTGCTCTATGGGAACCACCAGCATTTAATATTTAAGTATGCTGCACCTCTTCCATTAGACCTCAGTGCTGCCCGACATGCAACTCTAAATTTGCAATTGCTTGTGTACTGTAAAATCCCATAAAAATGATCGCTTAAAATGTTTAAAATGTTTGTAGTGGGCCGAGTTCACTGTATTTATATTTTACATCATTATATCGATACTGTGTTGTAAGAGATACGATGCCTTCCAATATGGATGCTGTCCGACCCCAAGCGCATGTGCACGGCCCCTGCCTAGCAGCTGCCAGTGTGTAGCACTCAATCCGGCGGAGGCGCAGGCCTAATTACAGGCGCAAGGCTACAAATTTAGCCAGCATGCTAACCATAACAGAGGCGGCAGCAGGGAGGGGATGGCCCGGAAAAGTCACAGGCCGGACGGGAGCATTCATGAGAGCGGACCACAGGGACCAGGAGGGAACGGGGGGTGGGTTTGGCGGTGGTGCGACTCTATTTCAGGATGCGCCGCGCTCGTTATTTATCATCGTCTCCAACCTACAATTGACTAGCGAGCAAACCCCCGCCTCAGACATGCGCTCCCGCCCCGACTTTTATGTCCTGCCAAACTCTCAAGAATATCCAATTAAAAAAGGATGAAAAAAAAGAAGTTCACTTTACAATTTTGTAGCACACGTCTCTAACGAAGCTCACACCCAGAGTCAAATGCTTACATACACGTGCGTGGACAGTTTAGCGAGTGCGCGTGTTGGCAGTTCAACTCAAAGCTCACCCACGACTCTACCACTTCCACCCACAGTGTCCTCTATACAGCTGCTCTCGCTGAGCCAAACTCACACCTCAGCCTCATCCCTCACTCCTCTCCTCGACATGCCACCCTCCCTTCATCGATTTTTGGTTGGTTTCAAAGAGTGTTAACAAGATTGATATCGAGGTGAACATACATCCGACTCCTCTAACAGATCATAAGGCCATATACATTAAGTTAAATCTATCATCTTCTCAACATGGTGCTTTTTGTTCAGCATATTGGAAACTTAATAGCTCATTGCTATCGAATGAGGTTGTGAAAAAGGAGGTAATGACACTGATCTCTTACTTTTTGTCTAAAGCTAAAAAAGAAAAACAATTTTGTGCCAACTGGGAACTTTTGAAATTTGAACTTGGTAAATTTTTCAGGAAATTTAGTAGTGATTTAGCTAAATCCAAAAGACTTGCAGAATTAAATTTAGTTTCAAAAATCACCTGCTTGTCTACAAAAGCCATAGACACTTTAACAGAAGGGGAAAAAATTTGAACTTTCTACTCTGCAAACTAAATTAGACGAACTATACTATCAAAAAGCTAAAGGGGCATTTGTTAGGTCCAGAAAAAGATGGCTTGAGGAAGGGGAACAAAACTCACACTACTTTTTTAATTTAGAAAAACATCATGCCAATATCAATAAATTAGATAAGTTCAATGTTGATGGGATGCTTACAAAGGACCGTAATCTTATAGCTAGCTACTGCAGTCGCCTTTATGCAAACCTGTATAGTTCTAGATATTGTCAGGCATCCACTGAGGCCCTTTTGGGTCCCTTAATTGTTAAAACACTCTCGAAAGATGACATAGAACTATGTGATCAACCGATTACACCTGAGGAGGTTAAGGAAGCAGTCATTCTCTTAAAGAACAACAAGTCACCAGGAAATGATGGATTGGTTTCGGAATTTTACAAGTCATTTGAATCTGAACTGACTCCCTTCCTGTATGAAGTCTATGTAGAAAGTATTAGAAAAGGGATGCTTCCGACGACAATGACTCAAGGTCTAACAACTTTAATTCCTAAACAAAACAAAGACATTTCTCTGATTGATAATTGGCGTCCCATATCTTTGATTAATAATGATTACAAAATATATGCCCTGATATTTGCTAGAAGATTAAAAACCATACTGAATTCTATTATTGAGGAGACTCAGTCAGGGTTTATGCCCAAAAGACACATAACAAACAATATTAGGCTTGTTTGGGATGATTTGGATTATTCTGATGTAGAAGAGGATAATGGCTTTATTTTGTTTTTAGACTTCTATAAAGCATTTGATACAGTGGAGCATCAGTTCTTAATACATTCTGTAAATAAATTTGGATTTGGTAACTATTTTTGTTCTGCTATGGAAACCCTCTATAAGAACGGCAATAGTTCTATTAAATTGTCTGGTGGCACTTCTCCCCGATTTGAGATCTCTAGAGGTATAAGACAGGGCTGTCCTGCCTCCCCATACCTTTTTCTGATAGTCGCGCAAATTATGTCTTATCATATTAAAGCTAGTGCTGTTGAAGGCATCTCTCTTCTTGGAAAAGAATTAATCCTGACGCAATTGGCGGATGACTCAACACTTTTTCTGAAAAATGAAAACCAAATTCCTGTGGCCATCAAAGCTGTTCAGGAGTTCTCAAGAGCCTCAGGTTTATGTCTGAATATTAACAAATGTGAACTTATTGCTATTAAGGACTGTGACAAGTCTGAATTGTATAGCATTCCCATAAGAGCTGAAGTGAAATATTTAGGTATTGTAGTATCAAAAGATGAAAGAGTGAGATGCACCGCAAATTTTAACTCAATTATTAAAAATACACGTACTAGATTGAATCAATGGCTTTTACAAGATCTGTCGCTGAGAGGTAGGGTTTTACTCACCAAAGCAGAAGGACTCTCACGTCTCACATATGCGGCTATGGCTCTTCATGTCGATAAGGAGATTAGCAAGAGGATTGAAAAAATGCTCTTCGACTTCATTTGGAAAAACAGGATTCATTATTTGAAGAAGACAGTTGTTATGAATTCTTGTGAAGTTGGTGGATTAAACTTCTTGGATTTTTCTACCCTGATTAAAACCTTCAAGATTAATTGGATAAAACAAATCTATCAAAACCCCACTTCAATTTGGAATATTATTCCTCTCCATGTATTATCAAAGCTAGGTGGTATTGATTTTTTTCTTGCCTGCAATTTTGACATTGACAAAATTCCTGTTAAGATGTCAGCCTTTCACCGCCAGGCCTTTCTTTCATGGTCGCTCATCTACAAACATAACTTTTCCCCGCATAATTATTTGATTTGGAATAACAAGGACATTCTTTATAAGCATAAGTCTATCTTTTTGGAATATTGGTTTCAAAACAAGATTAACTGGGTAGATCGATTGTTTAATGATGCAGGGCTTTTGTTAACATATGAAGAGTTTCTTCAGAAATTTCTTATCCCGGTGACTCCTGGAGATTATGCTAAGGTGTTTGGAGCCATCCCCTCTGGTGTGTGTATGCTTTTCAAAGGCCAAAAGGCTGTTTTTGGTGCCAAAAGAGACAACTGTAGGGAGAATATGTCTGTCTGGTCGTCCTGCAAACAACAATAGACATATACGAATCTTGTTCCAGAAGGAGTTTACAACGTTACCATATGTTATTCCGTATTGGAATAAGTTTGTGGATGATATACCATGGAAGACGGTCTGGCTCATGCCAAATACATTTCTGATTACGAATAAAGTCAAAGAAATATCCTATAAGTTGATCCATAAATTCTACCCAGCAAAATCTTATATCAGTAAGAAATTTAAAAAAGTTATTGATGTTAACTGTAGCTTTTGTGACGAGTGCCCTGAAACTGTTGTACATATGTTTTGGTACTGTCCATCTGTCAATTTATTTTGGCAGCGATTGTGTGATTTCATTCACGCTAACATTGAAAAGGATGTTGTAATTGCTTGGAAGAATGTATTGTTTGGTTTTTTTGAAAATAGTATAGAGAAAAATAATTCGAACTATCTAATAAATTTATTACTTTTAATGTCCAAATATCACATTCAGTTGTAAATTCCGCGGAGGGAAGCCATACTTTACAGCCTTCTATAACGAGTTTAAACAATACATTCTCTCAATCAAGTTCTCTGACAAACAAAAAGCTTTGGAAATAGTGGAGATTTGCTCAAATTTAAATATCTTTGTATAACTAATTGTGCCCCTATCATGTAGCAAAACCTTTTGCTATTTTTTTTGTTCTCTTTTTCTGTTTGTTCTGTATTTTCTTGAATTGTTTTAATGAGTAAGTTGTATTGTTTGCAATAAAAAAAAGAAAAAAAAAGAATGGGGTTTCAGATGGCAGGAGGAAGACAAGAGTGGGAGATGATGTGTTGCTAACACGTGAAGTGGATTTCATGCGCTTGGAGTGAAAATGATGGGATGCTTATTGAACGCAAGAATAAAAGTTGTTTTTTCAATTCGCACAGACGCAGCACGACCTGATGAAATGAGTGGAGACACGTAAGGGATGACATTCAGAAAAGATGAAGGTGATGAGTCATGTGTGAACAGATTTTGACCTACTTTTACCGTGTTAGACATCGTCCTCATGTTGCCATCATAATCATCTCTCATCTCTCTGTACATTTATATATCCATCTATATGTCCTTTCGCAACGTTGTACAGTCATCTGTCCAGGTATCCTTCCGTCCACCATTTGGCCACCAGTTCGAGTCAATCAATCTTTCCATTAACATACAATCAATACAATCCATCCTTTCCTTTATATGGACGTTTCATCCATCCATTCTTCTAACCACCCGGACCACATGTACCCAAACTCCTGCCTATTCATGTTGCCCTTGGGGCTAACTAGTACTCTCTGGAACCTTTCATCAGATCATAAATAATACCAGAGTCTCCTTGTATCATTGTGTCAATATATTTCTGTCCGAGTGCACTTCAGACCTTTTGCCTTACCGTTGTAGTGTATTCCTTTCCTACAGTCCTTGTGTCCTAGTGTATTTGTGTATTTGTGTTCTATTGGTCTAGTGCAGGGGTCTGCAGCCTGCGGCTCTGAAGCCACATGTGACTCTTTAGTCCCTCTCATATGGTTCCCTGTGGATCTGTGGAAAAAAAAGTAGAAATTAATATATATATATTTTTTACATATTGTTTTGTATTTTTTAGATAAAATATTCTTCAAATGCCAAGAGTCCAAATTTTTAAGTTATCAGAAAATGTTTTTAAAAAATTACCTAAAAATGTCCAAACAGGACGGAAAGCAGAAATTTACATGTCCATGAAATTGAGGCAGAAAATTACCATATTTTTTTGTGGGGGTTGCCAAAAAGTCAGAAAATGTGTTTAAAAAAAAAAAAAAAAAAAAAAAAAAAAGCAGAAATAAAATTCAACACGTAACTATAAAATGTCCAAAAACGAAAACAAAAACAAAGAAATTTCGGGGAAAAAAATTGGACATTTTACGTTAATAAAATGTCCCAAAATTGCCAAGAATGTCAGAAATTTTCTGGTAAAAAAGGCAGAAAAAAAGGAGAACAAAAAACAGTCATAAAATTTCAAAAATAGGAAGAATAGAGGCTGAAAATTACCATAATATGTCCATACAATTGCCAAAAATGTCAGAAATTTAATAGCAAGGCATAAAAGTCTGAATATACTTGTCTATAGTGATACCTTGGTTTAATTGTGCTCATGTCTTTCAACCGTCATATACTTGTGTCCTGTCGACCTAGTGCACTAGTTTACTTGTGTCCACAAGTACCCAAATCCCTATATCTTCCAGACTTGTTCATGTTTCCAGTACTGGACAACCATAATGAAAAATTCCTCAGATGCGATCTGATGTGTCGCAAGGTCATCTGTGACAAGTAAGTGATCCGACCTAAGCAGAAACCCAAATGCACCCGTATAAGTCGCTGCGATGGCCAAAGTAACCCCGGTGCTCACCTTTCATAAGCGACGCCCACCGCCGGTTGGAGCTCCACCGTGTCAGTGGTGCATTGTGGGGAATGAGGAGGAGTGGGCGGGTGGGCGGTCAACCTCTGTTGACCTTTCAGCTAAACTGGCTCGGGGCTGCGTGTATGTCTCCCGATGCCTATCGATTGCCCTCAACCTCCAAACTTTATTTATTTATTTTTTAAAGGGCCCCATACTGTACACACCTTCTGGGCTTCTTGTACTTTTACACAGCTGGCCTCCAGCTCATTCAATTCCATATGCAGTGGTACACTATAAATCCGAGTGGTTTTAATGAGGAACAGCTATATGCTTATTAGCATAAAGCTCTTGCCCACACACTGTAGCAATTTAATCCAAATGTCGACATTTTCAATATTACATGATATTGTGTTATGTTTGAGTTAAATAATGAATCCATATCATCGAGCTGATGAAACTTATATCATCATTTGTAAGTAGGAAAGCTGTACTTGTGTGTATTAAGTAAGAATACGTAAAAAAAAAAAGAAAAGAAAAAAAACTAAAAAAAAACAAACTAAAAATCTAATTCTCAATACTACATTTTTTTTTCAGACCGATACTAGTAGGAGTACTCAACTGTAATGGTCATCGATACCGATACCAATTACCGAGGCCAATAGTATTCTTGATATATAAAATTTCCTTCAAAAAACAATGTCAAATAATTTTAAATGAAGACCTATATAGCATTTTCCTCAATACTGCATGAAATGAATACTAATACTGGTATACTGGTATCGACCACCATCGCAAATACTGATATCTTGAAATAAGGTTGGGTATTGGTCCCATACTTACACCTGGTATCAGTACTCGCCCATCTCTAAATTGTATTTGTTTTTGTTTTTTTGTTTTTTTTTAATAATATTTGATAGTACTTTTTTTTTTTTTTTCCAGACTGATACCAGTACGAGTACTCAACTCTTGACTAGTCACTGATAACAATGCCAAATATAAATGGTACTCGGATGTAAAATTCACCAAAAAACAAAAGCAGATAATTTTAAAGAAACACACATATATCCCAATACAGCATTTTCCCTTAAAAGTTGCGACACATTGCAAATCTTTATTGATTCTGTGTCATTACTGAATACTGACACATCTTCACATCACATCTGAATATTGACATCTTAAAAATCCATACAGGTAACCTAGACTCGACAGACACTTATTTGATGACATCAGACAATACTTGAAGTCATTGTATTTTCTCTTGTATTAATTTCTTCCTTTAAATTCAAAATGTTTTTGATATTTTTTGATACAGTCACTAAATAATGTGGACATGTGACAATGTTACGATTTGAATGAAGAATATGACGGCTCATAATTCAGAATTGTCTAATCCAATTCATGTAACTTTGGTTTTTGTTCCTTCTACTGTTCAGCCAATGATACAAAAGCACCTCAACACTTTGCATCTTTCCAAGCATTACACACGCACTGTGTTGATATTAAGCATTGGTCGTAAGTCGATGACTGTTCCGTCCCCCCCCACCCTTTTCCATGTCCTCATCCCTCCACCCGTCCGCCTCTGATTCCTTTCCTGGCCGCCTGAGAAGCAGAGGCGTAGCTCGAGGCGCTGACCTCGCCCCCGAGACCCCCAGGGGGGACGCTGACCATTACTTGTCTTCCGGGTGTCTCGCTGTTATCCCACCTCGGACGGAAATAGAATAGAGCCGGTCGTCCTCGCTGCCTATTAGCGCTGTCACCGAGACTGCTGGACATGACAGGAGGTTTAACATACAGGAACTAATGATCTGTTCAAGTCTTCAACAGTGACATCATTGCCACTTATGCTACATGACGACATGATGGGAGGGGAACAGGGAGGAGGTTCAGGAGGTGCAACATGTGATGATAAAGACGTTAGTAAGACATCCGAAAAGCCGGATATTATTAGTGTGAAGTGAGTGCAGGTTCATGTCGGTAACTACAGGAACTACAGGTTGGTGTACCTCGTGAGGCCATTACTGGCGTGAGAACCAAGGTGGTAAAATAAACAGCCATTTGTACACAAATTATCTAATTAGTGTGACGTTCTGCTCGACAGACATTTACAGCAGTGTGATACAAATACTGTACACTTGCATGCCTGCACTTGCGCTGAGCATGCGGTCATTGCTGTTTTACAGGCTTTTTTTTTTTTTTTTTTTTTTTAATGTTTGCAGTAGCCAAACAGCCGTTTATTTTGGCGGAACCAAATAAGAAGCTAGTAGTTAGAAGGAAGAGGAGACCAAAAAAAGAACAAAACTAAAAAGGTTTTTTTAATTACCATCGAAAGTGGACTTTGATTTTGGACGTTTGTTTGTCATGGTAAACTTGAAAGGTGATGTAATTGTGGTGTGAGTGTTTTGCAACTTTAATCTTGCTTGTTTCTCACAAAGACATAATGAGTAATTTGGGCCTTTATCTTACACTGTAAAAATTATAAAACTGCCTTGAATTAAAAAAAAAAATAAAATAGATGTCCAAGTCAGATATCACATCTAAAATATTTGACTTCACACAATCTAAATTGAGTGATTGATCATTTTATGTTGATGTAAACAATAATTCTTCATTTGAACCAACCTTTTGGCTTGATTCAAATTATTACAACTAAAGTAAGGACCACCGTGTTAAGTAGGGAATTTTTCCCTTTCCCAACATTTTTCAAGTAATTTATAACTTTTTGCTCAGACTTACACTTATTTACCGATGAAAAACCACACATTATTCTCACAAAGTCTTCTTCTAACTTTTTCTGATAAAAAAACAAACAAACAGTTTTCTCCTTTGAAAATACAACCTTTTCTTGAATAAAAATGCTTTTATTAGATTTCCATAGTAAACCGTTCCATTAATAAACTCATTAAAATAAGAGTGGTAGTGTACGACCTCCACATTCAGCATCTTCTGTCCAAAAAGTGAAGCCAATCAAAACAGTTTAAGCATTCGTCCCATCCGCTCCACATTATGCATTGCAAATGGCGGGTGTACGTGAGGGGGGGGGTGTTTAGGGGCGTTCGGGGGGTGCAAGTAATGAAGCTCATGCAGCGTGCGAAGGCCAATTAAAGCTTGTGTGTGGTGGCCACCACCGCGCTGTGCTTGGGCTCCCTCCAGGCTAAAAGACACAAGCTGGTAAACACCTTCTCACACACGCGCACACATGAGATCCAAAAATTTTGATTGACACTCTAGATTTTTCTGCCTCATTTAGCAACATGGTAATGGCAAAAAATTAGGAACAGCTCTCAATATGTGGCAGTGCAGTTCAGCTAGTTGAGGTTGGATGGGTAAAATCGACTAAAACCGTTCAACGTACGTCATCTATGTTAGCCAAATAAACGGCTCCCTTAAATACATGCCTCCTTTTATGTGATCAGGAAAAAGAATGCATGTGAAAAAAAAACATTCAGAAATATTATTGTTTATTCGCAGCATTAAAGCGTTAATGCCGAGCCCTTTGGCACTTTGTTGCTAACCAAAACAGCAGCACCTAAACAGATGGGTTAGCATGCAGCCATTGCATAAACATTTTTTTTTTAAAGATGATCATATATGTTATGCACAGTGTGTTTTTAAAATAAATTAGCATATCAGAAAGAATGCTTATAAGTTATCTATTTAAAAAAAAACATTATTTCTAAAAAAAAGTATGATTGTCTAAATTTAAAACTTGTGAATTGTTGATTGATTTGACATGTTCTGGATTTTTCAAGAATGCTTACTTTACCTGTTTCATAATTTTTTAAAACGTTTTTCACAAGTCAAGTTTTACTTTTTGAAAATAGTATGACTTTCTTGAGATTTTTTTTTCCAAAGGATATATATATATATATTTGCCTGCATCTTGCATCATTGCACCACCTATGTTACCAATTAGACCTGTTTTTACCGAGTCTAAAATGGATTCTAATTCCTTTAAACAAATCGCCAGAAGCACCGGGACTCGCACAGCTCGATAGAGAGAGAGAGAGAGAGAGAGAGAGAGAGAGAGACTTCAATTTTCTAAAACCAGTTCATTCAAATACATTCTCGAGCATTTTGTTTAATGTTTTTATTTGTTTTATTTTCACAACAGTGCATTTCTGCCAATCATACCTGATGATCTTTGAAAAATGGAAAACTGGATGAAGGACAACGTGAAGGTAGAATGAGGAGGCGTGGCAAGGGTCCACCTGCGTCAGCCGTTGCACGGGGTCATCGTGGGGGAGGTGAAAATTAAAGCACGCGGGCGACGTCTTGCACCTGCAACCCCCGCCGCCCACCCTTGCTACCTTGCCCTCAGTGGGATCACTGACTTCTATGTGTGTCTATGTAAGGAGGAACACACATGCAGGTGAGTCACAGGTGGAGCTGCTGTCGCTGCATATTTGTGGCCTACCATCATTTGGGTGGTGAGAGGAGACCGATCGTATACAAACCATTCTGTTGGGAGTGTGCGTCTGTGCTTGTGTGTGTAAATTAAAGGGCCAACGCCACTTTTTTGGGGGGTTGAAGATGTCATTTTATGTGCATGGCTATCATCAGACTTTTCCTCTTTGTCATCACTGGTATCCTTCTGTGGTGATGTGACACCAAAAAAAGAAGAAAAAGCCAAACACACTTGGAAATGAGTTCATGCCATGGAAGCTAACTGTTGGGACTCCCCCTCCCAAAATATGACTTCATTCTCCAAAATGTTGACTTTATTCTTCTAAGGCAGTGCTGTCCAAATGATGGCCTTGGGGCCATTTGTCGCCTCGCCTGACATCCATTTGTAAGTGGCCCATAGCCTTTACTAAAAATGGCATCTGCTACTAATATATTTGTTTAATATTGTAGAGCTTTTGTAAATTTGCAATGATGCAAATGATAATTAAGATGATGGAGCTAAACAAGTAATATTTCTCTTCAAAATTGTCATCTTACGACAGACTGCTCCTATTTCTGAATGTGGGATTTGGCTACTGTTCTGTGCAGGGGTGGATTTTTTGGAGGGTTACAGGGTGTTGACCCCCCGTGACATTTTTTAAATCCTTAACTATTTGCCTTACAGAAAGCTGTTTACTTAGAAGTTTAAAAAAAAACACTAATATCTAATTATGTAAACAATGTGCAATTGCTTGATTGACTGGTTGTAGACTATTTGACAAATTAAAGTAAAAGAAATGTCAAAGTGGCCCTTGCATGCTTCGACTATTCTGTATGTGGCCCTCAGAGGAAAAAGTTTGGACAGGTATTTTTAGGGATTTTTGTTCTTCCTAAAAAAAAACAAACAATAAAAACAAACAAAAAAAGAATTTATTCTTTTAAGTTACAATTTATTTATTTTTTATCAGAAACGTGACTTTTCTTTTATTCAAATGTTACTTAAAGCATTGCCTGTAAAAATTGAGATGATGACGATAGATCTTTGTATTATTTTCTTTTGGAAAATTCCATTTTACAAAATGATTTAACAGCATTATATTGCAAATTGCAAATTGTTGAGTCATCCTTTGAGTCGTTTCATCACAGTTCACAGTTATTGGTCAAAGTGATTTTTTTTTGTTTTTTTTTGTGTGTGTGCTTCTAAAATTAGCCCTTGCCAAATTAAAATGCATATGGCGGATGAAAATATCCTAAATGTTTTTTTCTGTTTTTTTTTTTTTTTTTGTCTATGCTGCAACCATGTGCGTGCATGTTAGTCGCCTGTATACGCGTCCTATCGCAAGCCATGTGACTCAGCGTGGCTTTCGGCGGCCACATCATCGGGATGTCCTGGCGCGTAGACCATAATCATCTCCTGACATTAAAGGCCACTCTCTAGTTTTTCTCTAGTGTGTAATAAAGGGGGACTTCCATCAAAACAGCTTATAACTTTCTACAAATCACGAGCTTCCGTGTTGGTGTTTATTCCCACTTTGCTGTGTGAAGGCGACTCGGACGACATTCTGACAAACTTCTGCTCATTTTTGGCTTCATCAAGTCACTCAGTGTTGGCCCAAGGTAATCGTTACTGTAATTTTAAAGTAGTTATGATATGCGCTACTGTAAATGGATATCAAGACTGACATGTTGATTGAAAAGATGACAGGACAGTCCAGCTAGAAATTAAGTTGTCAAGCACCTCAGTAAACTCGTTGACTGGTTACCGAGTTTAATGCTTGCTGTTGCGTACGACTGACATGAAGAGCGCCCAATGTATTAAATGAACAGTAACGAAAAGGCCGATCAATGATGGTAGGGTCAAACAATAAATGACCTTTATTTGCCAGGGTCCAATCTTTTTGAAACTGGGAGTTACTTTCTGGGTACTGATTAATGCCATTGGCTACACACGCCTGAAATAACAAATTTGCTCAAATTACAATTAGTGTTAATATTAAAGGCCCGGTCTGCCGTTTTCACTCAGGAAAAGGCTATTTTTAAATACAGGATTTAAACAGGCAAACTTCTTCTCAGTTTACAGATCTGGGCTTCTCTTAATGTCTGGTGGTGATTTAATGATTTCGATATAAACTGCCCATTGACTGCATGACCAGTCACAACATTACAGTAGATTCCTACTAAAAATTACAATTTATTGTCAACAGACTCCTCAAGTAATCCTTGTTTCTGTTTATAATAACATTATGACATTAAGACAGCAACACTGCATGAACAATGCCTGAAAAGCCAGCCAATGACAAAAAGCACAAAGCCATACATGACTGTGATGGAATTTCTCCCAACATTGGTCAGTGGTAACGCTCCAAACGAGTGGGATGAGGATGAAGAAAGGACGAGCGAGACAGATAAAAAATGGGGGAAAGTGAGAGAGCGAGCCAGTGAAGGTCATCGTTATAGACGGGACTCTGAGAAAGTCTCCAAATAAAGCACCCAGAGGGGGGAGGAAAGAGAGGGAGGGTGTAATCTCTGCCAGAGAGGAGCAGAGGGTGGGGAGGGTTTTGGACCTTGCTTCACACACGCACGCACAAACAAGTCGGCCATGCCAGGCGGTTAGGTGGGAGGATGTAAGGGAGAGGGCTACACCCTCGAGCTGCAGCTTTGTTGTGTGACACATAGACAGCCCACCCTTGCATTCCCACCCCTAAATTTGGCCTTGAATACAATTGCAGGTTTGAGGGCGACAAATCGGACCCGACCACGTGGGCGGTACCGACTCGGCCTACGACTGGCCCAAAGAGAAATGACTCCACGATGGAGGAGGAGGGGAGGTACGGTTATTTTATTATTTTTTTGTTTTAAACTTTATCAAGAAAGTCAAAAAATACACAACCACTGCATGGTACCTACTCGGCGCTACTTGATACAGTTTAATACATGCTGATTGACGTGTAGGCTTACTTGAAGAGTGACTTTCATTTCATTCAAAAATGAAAGCATGCAAGGGCCGCTTTGAAATTCTTTGACTTTAATTTAATAAACACACTGAAATTAATCAGTCTAGAAATTATAGATCGTTCTTATTTTCTACTTATTAAAAAAAATTCTATATACCAGCTCTCTGTTCAAGGTGATCAGGCAAATAGTTAAGGATTTTCAAGATTTTGGGGTGATGACTGAAATTAATCACAAATGAATGCATCAAGGTACAATATTCATCTTTTGTAATACAATATTTATAATATTTTGGAATACTGTGCATGCATTATCATAAAAATAGCCCATGGCTGCACTTTCACTAGGCCGGACCGCCTCGTAAAATGTGCAAACTTTTTTTCGATGGTGAGATGCGTCTTTCATTGTGGCTTTTGCGGAGATTTTTTATTTTTTTTTTTTTTAATAGCAGAAAAGTGTGCGGCTGCAACTATACAATTTTTTTTCGTGACCTCTATGGCTGCACACATTTCTCTCCCCACCACTTCATACTGGCTATGACATGTGTGCTCACGCACGCACACACAGTGTTTATTCTGAGTGCGCATCCCACCCCGATGACCGCTTTGGGCTCTAAGTCATTCTCCACTTAATTTACTGTCCTCCACCACTGGTCCACTGCTGTGTAATTACTATGCAGAACACATACACGCGCACACATACACAGGTGCATGGAAACACAATTATACACTCATAATGATACCCATTGCACACTTACATGCACTCATACACATGCAGAAAAGATAACAAGAGCACTAAAGATGAATTGATAGGACAACAAGAGGGTTGGTGTATACAAGGTTTGATATCTTTTCTTTACTTGACATGCAACCCACACATGCTTCATTAGGGGACAAAAATATTCCAATCAGGTTAATATTTAATTTTCATTCCTATAAACAAAACAGAACACAAAAAACCCCAACTCAAATTCTTTGACAAGTCTATTTAACAGGCAATATAATATTTATACATACACATAATTTAGCCTGTGATTGGCGGGCACCCCAGAGACGTCAAGAAGTGAGGACCCGCTCGCCCATTAGGTAATTTAGGCAGATGCTAAGTGCGTCGTGGACTCCAGGGGGCGCCAAAAATCGAGTAAAAATTTACCTGTCGTGTAATTTAATTTGAAATAATTTTACTATTAACTCTTAATTCCAAATCAAAAGGAAAGAAAAGCAAATTGGAATGAATATAACCAATTCTAAGGAAGAAGAGCAACATGAATGAATTTGAAATCAGCTTTCCGGACCTTGTGGCAGAGCGGTCAAACTTACGAACTGTGTGCCAAGCTGCGTTGAATTAAATTAAGTGCTCAGGTTAGTTACTGCAATTATGATCAGAGGTGGTCACTTCCGTCTCTCTGTCCGGTCTGTCGTTGACACATTTTCGGCAATTTATAAAGCGCTCGCTTAAAGGGCATCCGTCAACAATGGGACCAATACAGAGATGGAAGGGCTCGTCTCTGAAAATAAGTAGACAAAAGAAAACCGCGTACTTGAATCTTGATCTGGAAATGAAATCCAAATCAAATCTTCTGACGTTGAAGTGGGAAGTTGTGAGTATTTATAAAAACTTGACAATTTTAAGTCAAGCATACTTGTAGATAGCTAGCATAGATTAATTATAGACAGTATTTTTGGCCCCAAAAAAATTAATAATAATTTTTAGTAGTGATGTGCAGGTCTATTTCAAGGTATCAGTACTCGTGATGGTGTCTGATACGAGTATCTTGTGGCTATTTTAACTATATCTACCGTAACTAGAAATTAGAAGAGCAGAAAAATTATTACTTTCATGAAATGTAAATGACAGAAAATAGCAAATATTGTGAGTTTTTCTGCAAATAAAGTTTTTTTTTTTCTTTTTAAGTCAGCTGATATGTGTGGGAACTGTATAACATTTCCTTTGTCACGTGTTGAAGGTCACCTCTCCCACCCTGTATCCTTCCTCCCATGCTCTCTTCCTGTAGTCCTCCCTGCACCTGATATCATTTTCACCCCCCACCCCAAGAGCCTCAACTCCCCCATGCACGTATCCGCCATCACAAACCCCCCCATCTTTCCAGCCTCCCTCCTGTTTGCCGGTTGAACTTCCCTCTGTGTTCCATCTGCCCCTTTGCCACCTCTCCCACTGCCTCGCAGCAGACCCACCTACTCAACGGGTGCTCGAGCGCACACGCAGGCAAGGCATCGCCACTGTGGTGCACTAACTCAGCGGGAGGGGGCTGTCGGACTGTCGGGTGTCAAGAGCTTTGGGCCTGCAACTTCCAAGGAGCAGATAAAGTGTGGACGTAAAGCTCATATTAGGGATGTTGTGTTCATATTGGTCATGTGATCGCATCACTATCTTGTGTTGTGTTTTAGACTTAGGCGAGTTGTAAATGAGTCCCCTTACCATGTTGCATTACTATATGTAACATAGAGGGTTTTTTTTGTTTTTGTTTTTTTTAACAGCAACAAACTGGTTACAGTTGCCTCAAACATACTCCACAATTTCGTGTGCATGTGTGTCCTAGCTAACCAAAACAGCAGCATCTACCGAGATGTTAGCATTTTCTAGGACATGGGTCGGCAATTTTTACTATCAAAAAGCCATTTTAGGCCAAATAACCAAAAATTAGTCTGGAGCCACAAAATATTTGAAGATAGTGATGAAGGAAACGGCGTGTTAATGTTAGTTTAATTTACTGAGGGACCAAGACAGTGCTAATTTGAGCTACACCATAACATAAAAATATGCAGCATCCAATACTTTAAGATTCATTTTCTACTACCATTAATCTTGAGTTTTGAGATTTTTTTTTGTAATTATTCAGACTTCGTATTTTTAGACTTTTCTGCCCTTCCTATCAAATTTCTTACATTTTTGACAATTTTAAAAAGTATATTATGCTAATTTTCTGCCTTTTTTTTTGCTATCACTATTGTCGCTTTTTTGGGGGGGCAATTTTGTGGACTCTTATGGTAATCTTCAGGATTCCTTCTTGTTTTTGGACATCTTATAGTTACTTTTTGAACATTTTCTTTCCTGCCTTTTCTTAAAATCAATTTTCACACCTTTTTGGCAATGTTGCGGACATTTTATGGTAATTTTTCAGGATTTCTCTTTTTGGGGGGGACATTTTACAATTACTTTTTAAACATTTTCCTTTTTTTTTTAGATTTGATCAACTTGTACCCTAACAAAAAATCATTTGAATTTACTTAATTAGACCATGTCACGTGGTAAAATGTGTCAATTTGGGGGAGAGTGAGAAATTTGATCAGTTTACCACATTTTAATAACGTGCAAATGATATAAATATACATTTAAATATTATTATTATTTGTCATTATTATTATTATTATTATTAGCAGTAGAAGTAGTTGTAGTAGTAGTAGTAGCAGTAGTAGTAGAAGAAGTCGTGGTAGCAGGAGCTTTACTGCTTTATGTATAGCAGCACGTTTCACCAAATTCTAAATACAGTGACGTAAAGGGATTGCTGTTTGCCTTTGATGGAGGTTTGTGTTCGCATTAATTGTGAATTTTGAGCATATTGTACACGTTTGTGATAGATTGTTGAAGTGTTACCTAATGTTGTGGCTGGTGGGATTATCAATTAAATTATTTGTATTATTTTTTGAAGGACATTGCCCCCCCCCCCCCAAACTACCCCCACCCCCCACCCCCTTGTACAGTTTATGATGTTTCGGTTGCATGTGTGTGAGATTTATTATGTTTTTGTTTTGGGTTTTTTTCCACATGAAGCTGCTCTGTCGTGCCACATGTTTTGTAATGATGATGATATAATGAGCTGACACCCACTGGAGTATGTTGTATTGTATTCGATACAGTGCGCTATCTCTCAGCTTGTGTGCTGCCCCCACCTACTGGCTGCGAATCTAACATTGTTTTTGTTACTCAACAACATGGCTCCGGGCCCATTTGTCTGTGGGCAGTCGCTGCCCACACAGACACACGCCACAGTCAAACTGCATTGCAACACTGCAACATGAGGCCTAATGAACTATTTTGTTACATATACATATTTTTTTGTGCGTATGTATGTGAGAATAGGAAAAAAAGGCAGATGACAGTGTTGTGTGGGAAGAGGCTGTGACCTCAGGAGCGGCGTGCAGTCTCAAGTTCATGTTTGTGGTCTTGCCTTTTATAACGCACGAAGTTGCAGCCACAGGCACACGGAAATATCATCGCTGCTAATTGGTGCCTTGGTGGTACAATCCCTCGGCCTGAGGAGCAATGAAAAATAGCTACTTCTATGTCATGCATGTTTGTTTACTATGAAGGGCGGCACAAGTGGTATAAGCACAAATGCCTTCTTCACAGTTTTGAGGTTGGAGGTTTGAATCCGAGATAGGGTCTTGCATGGTTTCCCCATGCTTGTTTGGGTTCTTCGGCACGCCGACATTCCAAAAATGTATGTAGGTTCATTGAAAACGCTAAATTCTCCATAGGTGTGAATGCACAGTTACAAATGAGTTGCTTTTAGACTTTATGTGAAAAGACTCACCTTATACAAGCAGTAATGAATGTAGGTCAAGGCCAAGATGTCACCACATTATCGTTTCTGTTCATGTTTAAGAGCAATTAACTAATTTTTACACGTGTTACAGAGCTAAGTGCTTATATGCAGCATCGTTGGTTCTTTTGAGCAAGCTCCATTTCTCATAGGGTCCACAAGGGGTCATGATTACATATTTTAGTGCTTCTGAAGTGTGTACACTACAGCATCTTTTCTATTATGATTCACTTTACCATTTAATTATGTACACCTACATAATCCAAAGACCTTTCTCTAAAATTAGACATGTACAATACAGTATTGGATGTCTGCAAAAGTGTATAAAATAACAACTAAGTGTTGATTTCATATTAGTAATATCATACAAGTAGTAAATGTCAACCACAATACATTATTTTTCCCTCACAATGGTGTATTTAATTTAACCTATTATCTCTGCTTATTTTTTAATCATGTACAGAACAAAAGCATCAATGAAACACTTTTGTTTTTGCTTCCATTTCCATGAGTGGAACTATAAATAAATAAATAAATAAATAAATAAAAATCTAACATTTTTTTTGTCCATGTATTCAAAAGGTTTATTTGTCTTAAATGTTGCTCACAAATCTGTCTAAATCTGTTAGTGAGCACTTCTCCTTTGCCAAAATAATCTATTGACCCCGCGTGTGGCATATCAAGAGGTTGATTAGGCAGCATAATTATTGCACACGTGTGCCTCAGGTCAAATATAAACGGCGACTCTAAAATGGTCAGTTTTCATGAATTGGGAGGGTTGCTGGGATTTTTGTTAGGCGTTCGCCCGTCAAGATTCTGGCGTTGTCCATTGACTACATTTCCCATGATGCACACTCTCCGGCTTGCACGTGTCAACACTGCCAGCAAACCGGACCAGACGTCACATTCCTGCATTCCCTTTTTCCTCTCCGGTTTTTCTACGTTGTCATTAACACCATAGCTAACCCGCTCCCCTTTTTTATACACTTATTTCCTTTTTTTTAAAACAAAAACACTCATGGCGCGGAATGTTTGACACGAGAAGGAGGTGAACCCGGGTTTTAGAGACACATTCTCAATTCGGGTGAGCATTAATCTCATTATAAGCCGGTGTATGTGTCTGTTGTTTAGTCCGGCGCTTACAAGCACACATAACAAAGCTGACGTGTTAAATGTCATCTTCTTGGAGTCTTCTTATGCTATGACATTTACTGTCAGGCTAATAGTGTGATTTTAAATCCATAATGTGCGCTCTTGTTGTCTTGCGGTCGTTAGCATTAGCCGGCTGGTTAGCCGCAAAGTTGGCGTCAGGTCAGCAATGCTGTGTTCCTCCCGTGTGTTGACTCAGTTGGTGGATTTTACCTTCGTCTGTGCCTCGACTTGGCGGTTTTGTTAACGTTATAGTTTTGTTGTTATTGTTGTTGTTGTTGTAAAGGTGTTGTGGGATGCTAAAGCTCGTGGCTAACGGATGTAGCTTTTCTGGCAATATGGGCGTGGTTATGGTACAGTAGAGACAATGATACTGACGGGTTTGTTTTGATGGGAATTGCCCCCCCCCCCCCCCCCCCCCCCCCCCCCCCTTTTTTTGCTCAGTGACTTTATTTGACAGTAGCAGGACTGGACGAACATTTCTTAAGATTAAATGGTGTGCTCGCAATCCGTCACCTAACTTGAATAAACCATCTCATCATCTGCCTAAAAGTATGGCTTCACATGCTTGTAACATTCCTTGGATTCTTGTCACAAGGAATGACTATAGCAGGCAAATGCAAAAAGTGTAAGTGCCACTGCATGCCACATTACATTAAATGAATTATTAGTTCACTAGATGGCTCTTAAAACTCATTCACTCCCAGCCATTTTCCATGAAGCAACCTCTTCGCTCCTGGCTGTTTTACTGTATTTTGACTGATTTTGCAAGACCCCAAAAATATTGTGTTATATTGCTATAAAAAACAGTATATTTCTTTTTCCATTTTTCAGCAATTAGCAATAGAATATAGCTAAATTTAATCATTATTCACAAATCAATTTAGAAATGTGAATAAAACAACCGATTTATTTTTTTTAACAGAATTTTGTATTATTTTCCTCTAAATTGTCAAAATTTAAATGCTATTCTTCGTTATAAAATGTAGAAAGTCGATCATATTAACTCCATCACTCATCATTACTTAAATGGATAGTTCGGATTTTTTGACATGAATCCCTATTTCATCCTCACCTTCAGTGTGTGCGATCATCACTGATTTACCCTGCTCTGACGGCGTTCTGTGACACGAGTTTTGGTCCGGTGTTGGACGATGGGAAATTGTCCAGCAAGTTGGCTGGGGTCACCTAAATAAAGTGTTTTTCTTTTAAAAACAATTTGTGTTCAAAAGAGTGATACATTTGGCATTTTATGCTAAGTTGTTGCTCTGTGGGAAGGGCACCTAAACGAAATGGACAGTTGAAGTCAACCCGTCAGTTTTATTTTTGCCTTTTTCACTTCCCATAAAGGACCTAACTTTGCCGCCTTTTTCCTGTTCTGGAATGTTGTAAGACCCAACCAATACAGAATTTTTTATGCTGATGCAGATTCTGATGTTTGACACAATAAAATTCTGATAGCTGATTAATTAAAAAATATAATAAATTAACTTATTTTAAAGGCTCCTTAATTTAAAAATGTATAATGAATAAAATAGCTTATTTTTTGGTTCTTTAATATTGAACAACAATGAAGAAATGAATTACAGGCAGAACATTTTACTGTGATTTTCTTTTTTCTTTTATTGTGATATGTTAATTTGTTAAAAAAAAAAAAAGTAGGGGGGGGGGGGGGGGGGGCAGCAATCTGGTAGGCTCGCATTTTTTTAAAACATTTATTTTTTACCTCTTTTCCGTGGCACAAAGACATCAAACCAGCAATTTTAAGCAATATTTTAGTTAGTTTTGGAGGTAGTATCAGAGCTGTAACACTAGCGTGACGGAGCCTACATGCAAGGGAATACCGTCAAGTTTTGACAAGGGTGCGACATTTAACACCCTGACACTCACTTATCCCATCTTGTGTACCGCTCTCTCAGGTATTTTATTGGCACCTAATCATCATGTAATTATCTGATTGAATGATGTTGTGTCGCTGTTTGACATGGTTTGCGGCAATAACCACCTTCACTGCATTTTGTGTGAAATGCAAAGTCGGATAAATCCCAGGTTTCTATTGCAGCTCAAACTAATGTGGGATCTTTGTGTGAAAGAGCTTAGGGAGGCCACCACTGAAAACAATGATGCATTTAGCTTAGCATAGCTCCACGCTCATTGTTGTGGTCTTATTGTAGCTTAGCTTTTGTCTGTGGCATTATTTGTTTTGTCATTATATGACCAAACCATGACCACTACTGGCACTTGCTTGCTTTGATAAAGGCTAAACTTACCACTTTATAAAAGACATCAGTTTGATACAGCTTTTGTGTTTTGATTGTGGGTGTGTGCTACATGGCAAAAATAGTTGTACTGACAGTGCTCTGTGCCACTCGGAGACAAAAGACTATTGTGTACACAAACATATGCAAGCATCCCCATACACAAGCAAGTCTGCCCCCTTTTTACTCCCATGTGGCATACGCAATGCAGGCTACTCTTTACCCCCTCATGTATTCAGTCCAGTTGAAGGAAACCAAGAGCAAAAATAGCTCATCGAGAATGAAATTGGAATCCACAAGCAAAGAGAGGCAGAAGTTGACCAAAAACAACATGGAGAAGATCAATCCAACAAGAATTTTTGGCAAATGATGTGGAGGAACTTAATTGACAGCACATCACCACGCCTGTCCCATTTTTAACGTGGCTTTTAAACTAGTACGTTAAGCAAGAAATCAACGCAATAAAAGCGTCATAATATCTTAATTTACTAACTCAGTTAGATACAGGCTGTTACTGTCAGCAAACAGCGACAACCCTCGTTGTGACCCTGCTCTCGGAAATAGAGTAGCCTACGACAAATTCGGTGTAAACCTGCTGTGTGAGATTAAGACAGCCAGTCTGTAGTAGACCAGATTAGATGTATTAAGATGCCTTCACTGGATGTGGTGGGAACCCTGACTTGCATTCCCACTGTTTTAGCTCCTGGCTTATGCTTCTTTATGTCTGCTTGTTATGTAACCATCGGCATCTTAAGGCTACCAGACAAGTGGCGGTGTTGTTTTAGGGTATACAGCTAAAAGAAAAACACACAGTTTGGGATAAATATTGCAAATTGGATTTCATGGTCAGGTCAATATCAATTGGCAGCATTTTGTCCTGTGGCAGTTTTTGTAGCCTACAAGTAAAGGACATATGACTAGGCTGTATATACAGTTATTAAAAATATCAACTCTATGCAAAAATAATGCGGAGGCTACTCATTTAGCATTAATGTGTAGGCCTCACATACTAGGATTAAGATGCTGGTTTATTCTGAATTATTCGGTGTTTAAGCAATTAACATTTTGATATGTTCAAATCTGCAGGGTTATGAAAGAATCTGACTGGCTGATTTTTTTTGGGGGGTGGGCCCTTCTGAGGGCCTAATTTAAGATTTTTTTGAGTTTTGAGTAATTGTTTTGTGTTGTGTGTCTATATTGAATTACGAGCCAGCTTCAGATCTGTGGTCGATCGAATGTAGTGAAAAAACAGAGGTGCTGCTGGTGCAATCTGCTATGCACTTTTAACCAGCAATGCACTTTTAACCATTTACTGAATGCACAAATACGAAATGAAAACACTTGTGAGTGAGTCAGACATTCCGTGGACCTGTAACGCGAGACTTTTTGGCTTCTGTAAATTAACCCTGTACTCTGTTTTTAATACAAACACTGTCATTGACTTGAAGTGTTGTCAAAAATATACTCTTTGTCACTCCTAGGCCACTAGCCACTAGCCAGACAAATGCCGTGGACTCCCCAGCGAGTGATCAGGCATCAGTAGAGAGCACGCCGCATGCTCCATGGGGATAAATCCTCTTTGCATGGCCACTGATCAAAGCTGTGATGTAAAGGTGCTTAGCGGCGAGGGCCGGGGGGTCAGGTGATGGCACACAACAACCCTGACAGGAGGGTGGGCGGAGTGGCGGTGAAATGAGGCGGAAAAACTACCAGAGAGGCAAGTGAGGATGTTGACAGTAGCAGAGGGGTACATGATGGTTTTGATGTAACATTCAGAACTGTCAAGGCTGTTGTGAAAAGATGGTGCGTGTATGGATGCTCGTCGATAGCAGTAATGTGATGCGTTGTTTTCAGATCTTGAGGTGAGAGCTTTGCCGTTGTTATTTTTTACAGGAAATATATGATATCCTCCTGCTGTTGACTCTGCTCTCGTATTACCACTTAGGTCACTTTCCTCCCCACCTATCTCTCCTCGCCACCCACCCGCCGCCGCCGCCTCGGTTGTCATGGAAAGCTCATCAGTAGCGTCGGCGTCATCCGAAGCCGGCAGTACGCGCTCGCAGGAGATCGAGGAGCTGGAGCGCTTCATCGACAGCTACGTGCTGGAGTACCAGGTGCAAGGGCTGCTGGGAGACAAGGTCGACGGTGACTTGGACCTGGAAGATGGTGGGAAGGTGCCACAGGTTAGCACATTATTTCATCAATGAATGGCAGTGGCACTTTATAAGCAGCAGTGCCCTATTTTAAAATCCACAAAAGGCCAAGGCATTTGGAGATGAGGGTTTAACAACAACAATAAATGAACAAGTGAGAGGTTCAAGTGTGTATATAATTGCATTTCTTCTAACTACATTTAAATTTAAGATAGCTTGCATGTGATCAAGTTACAATATGATTTCTTCATAAAACACCGCATGTTTACGGTATGCTTTGCTTTTCGTTATGATGAGACTTCTGAAGTTAGATAACTGAATGAAACGGAGCATGTGTCAGAACAACTTTCCTGGCAGGAGCAGCTCCACGTTAGGAAGGTGTTTGCCAAACGATATTGTTGCCGTGTGCCTTTTTATAGGTACTGCTTAGGGGTGTGCACAAATGACGATTTGATACGGTTTTGGATACCTGGGGTGGGGAACACTTTTTAAGGACGTTCAATTTGAAAGTGGAACAATTTGGTTCGGGTCGACTCGGTGTGATTTCGATTTGATTCAATATATGGTATGGCTCACGAAGAGGATTTGATGCAATTCTTTTGTCGTTATTTTACATAATTTGAATGAACCTGTCAGTACGTACTGTAAATGTGACCTTCTGAGATTTACCTCTCTCCAAATATTTAAAAGTGGAACGATTCGATTCGGCTCGATTTTCAATTAAAAAAAATAAAAGATAAAAAAATAATCAGATTCCAATAGCCTTTTGTTAAACAGTAGTAAGAAAGGTTAGAAAAATAACATTTTACTAATGTAATACTTAGTGTTCCTATGTCATAGGGAATATTTCTGGTTCCATGGTCACTTCATTCATAAAAACAAAACACAAAATGCCAAAGAAAAAGCAAAAAGGATTTAAAAAAAAAACATTAATTAATTAATTAATTTATTGATTTATTTATTTTGGTGTAGTTAATATATGTACGGTAATATACCAGCACTTGAGTAATTGGTGTAATTCTCTTCCAGTGGACGGACAACTGCAATGACTACAAAGATGGCAGCTGGACGTCGTCACAGGGGAGGAATTCCTCCAAGCCAGTAAGTGTGAGTTCTGTAGGGTGGGAGTTGGCCTTCTCGCCCAGCAGGATTCAACAGAAACATTCTCTTCCCATCCCTGTGCAGGATGATTGGGAGCACAGCAGTAACGGCAGTTCAGGGTCCAGGCCCAGCTCTGGGTCTAGACCGGGTTCCGGCTCTCGATCTGGCAGCAGGGGTCGAAACAACCAGTTCAAAGGATCCGCCAAGGTGCTAACTCAAATTATGTCTTGTCTGTGTTTTTAAGCTACAGTATGTCACATCTTGATGATGTAAGTTGTGTTTTTCCCCTTTCTGTTGTTTGCATTTTAGAATGGAAACAAAGATGTCTCCTTTGACATCCTAGGCACAGACATTTGGGCGGCTAACACAATGGACTCGCGCGGGTACGTGGATTGTTTTGCTTAATTCATATTCTACAAATGCCCCCCAAAATGTGAAAATTTGCCGAATAAGTCTGTCCACCAATTTTGTGCTCTTTATATATAAAATAATTGCAGCTTAACTGGAATTTTAAAAAGGTGCTGGTGTATTTATTTTTATTATGTCAAGTTTTGTTTTAAAGGGGGCTTTCACATGCCATTGATATTACCTAGGTTGAAGTATTGTAGCTTGTCAAGCCAGTGTCGTTTATGCAGAAGAGCAACAAGGGAGAAAAATAGGTGGAAGTCTTATTCGACAGGCAGTATGTACTACGTAGTAGTTACATTATATACTGTGCACCCCCGCAGACTTGTGGTTCGTCCTACGCGGGATCACATACCTGTGGATTCTTTGACCCCCCCCCCCCCCCTTATTTTTTAAATTATTATTTTGGGGGGGAGGTTGTCCCCCCAATTTCGCCTGTTTCTTCATGTACAACATAGATTAATTTTGGGGTCATTGTTTTTATGTTTTTTGTTTTTTTTCCCCCACTATACTGTATATATTTTTTCTCATGTATTTCTGTGGGTTGCAGGGGTACAGGTTGGGATGTCCAGCCAGAGAAGTTAGACTTAAGTCATTTCCACAGGAAACACACAAGAGCTATGCCAAAGCACCTGCCGCACATCGACCGAGAGGGGTATGATCCGCCATTTTGTGCTCAAATATTTGCCGTTTGTTTTGTATTGCCATTTCCATCGTGATGTAATCTCTGTGGTGTTAATTCATTGTCCTTTTTTCCCCTGTTTTCAGGATGTGCAAAAACAAGTTTGAGGAAGACGACTGCTTAGACTTGAATGACATAGAGAAGTTCCTGCCCCATCTGTGCTCCGTGAGTTACAGACCTATTTATTGTTTTGTTTTTTGTTAGAAAATATATAAACATTTAATTAATTATTGTAGCCATACAGCAGGTTCTCTTGACATATTTCTTGACACCATGGAGGAAAAATACTAACCTCCAGTTGTAGAGAGGCTGGCTATAAATAAACCTCTGGTGACACCTGGTGGCTCCTTGCTGAACTGTGGTGAACAGTACACGTGTCCAAAATGCACCACTGCCTCCTGGTGGTTCTCTGTGTGTACAACATAAGGTCCATTTAACATAGGTATTTTTTTCACAATTCTTTTTCACAACGGTGCCCATGTGCTCAATAACATGTTTGTGACATGATTTCATAAAAAATAGTTAGAGTACACTCTGAAAATCAGCCCCGTTTTAGCTGCCAGCCATGGCACATACAAGTGAGCCAGCCAATGAGACTGATGTACTAATGGCAAATTTGGCTTTTGTTACTAGAACCTGAACAAGAGATATTTATGCACAGCTTTCATCATTACTACTGGCAGCAAGACAGTATTAATGCACAGAAAGTCAACACAATAGGGAATGGGCAATTAGGGTGCCAGTTCAAGCTATTTAAGTCATGCCAGAGTGAGTATAATTTGTAACACTGGCCAAACTATGGGGAAAAAAAGTGGTTTAGCGTCCGAAAGATATGGTACCTATAATTGTCAAAATCAGAGAAACTGAGTTTGTTGCCCATGCGCTTCTGCACTTCCTGTGAGTGGATTTTCAAGCTAATGTCTTCCTGAAGTAATGTCTTCCTGAAGATAGTGTCAACAAGTGAGCCAAATGTGTAAAACTGCTTTTGCAGATGTGTTACTACTATCATCAAACAGCTAGCATTGTGTTTTCCAAAGGTGATTTGTTTTTGGCTATGGTGTCTTCAGTAGACTCCGTTCACCAATGTCACCCTCTCTTCCTTTCTCGCTGTCCAAGCCAGAATGTCTTCCACTCGCTCCCCTTTCCTTCCCCTCTCAGCCTCTGTGTCATCGTTGTCTTTATGCACTGTGGCATTTTGAGCCAAGACTGGCCCGCTCGCACTGTTAAGGATGGCTTCCTCATTGTATAGATCACGAGCCAAGAATTCTATTTCCAGTTATTCATGTCGGACCGACAAGAAAGATGGGGCTGACCTCACGTGTGCGTAGAATTGGGTATGCCAACATTAGACCATGGGACTCTTGGTCTTCCCTTCCTTCAATGATCTATAGTAACTAACAATTTTTGCTTTGTCCCATAAATTTCAGTTATGTCATACTAAAAGCAGTAATACATGTACAGGTATATGACAGCATAATGGCTTAGAGCAAGACCTACCTAGTTGTTCCTAGACCATATGAAACCCTGTTGCCTGGAAGTTTCACACAAAGCCACACCAAGGAAAATATAACCTGCAATTCCAAATGACCACACAGACCTACTGCTGTAAAATTTTTTGGTGCCTTAAGCAGTTTTGTTGCACGGCCCTGTCAGGGAGAAGATTACAATGCCATAAAAGAATGAAAGGCAGCAGAGAGGGAAGGTTAAGTGAGAGCAGTCATTGAGGACATATCCGCTCTCTGGCCCGGGAACAAAGCGGCAGCCCGGAGCTGAGATGTGTCGCAGACTGCCTGGCCCCTGTGCCTGGACGTGTACGTGCAGTCGAGCAGGACTTGGGTCGGGAAATGGACCAAGGGAGGGTGGGGGGTGCTTGGGCTGGACTCTTTGTGGCAGTGTGTCTGCCAGCTGTCAACTACATTCCACTGTTCATTCTTTTCCACTTCTACCGTTTCTTTCATGTTTCCACCAATCTGACTTGATCTCCCATCGCGCTTGATATTTGACATCTCCTCCTTCTCCATGCGTCTCATCCTCCCTCCCTGTGCTCCACTTGACATCCTTCGCGGTTCCCCACATCCTTCAAATGTTGATGGGCAGCGGAACAACATTCAGGGAGGCGGGGGGGTCACGGTGACCGGTAGCCCCCCACCCTGTGGTCTCTTCCTGCTATTGTCCATGCTCTTGATCTTGCACTATGTTAACTATGCGCTGGTCACTTCTGCAGTACGACCCTTTGGTCTTTTCCCACCTTAGTCATCGACAAGATTTTGCATCTCATCACTATCCAATCAAAAGTCTGCATCTCCACATTTTGATTTTTTTTTTTTTTTTTTTTTTTTTTTTTTTTTTTTTTTTTAAATGTAACAAAAATACTTTTTTCTTTCCAGTGGAAAAAGGCATTTCCCCAAATATGAGGATGCATGCCTTTCATCAGACAATGAGCTTATCAACTACTAGAGAAGTCATGTGACTTTGTCAGAATATTCAGAATAGTCATAATTCGTTCTTCCTCGTAATGTTACTTTTTCTGAAACAAAAATGTATTTTATTAATTTTTTTTTTAAACAAATATGATGTTTTTCACAAGATTTTTCCCCTCTGGGGATAATACTGTTTTTTTTTTCTGAGCAAAGTATGACTTGTTGTAAATAAACTTTTTTTTTTCTAATAGCATTACTGTAGTAATATTACTTTTCCAAACATACTGCTTTACAACTTTTTCTCATACTATTGCATTTTCTGAACAAAATGTGACTTTATTCTTGTAACTTTACTCCCTTTTTATATCTAGTAATAATTCTACTTTTACTCTTTTTACAACTTTTTAAAAACATTAATTATTCAATAATATTACTACTTTTTTTCAGTCAAATATCTCTATTCGTCTTACTTTATTCTAGTTATCTTGTTTCTTTGTCTTTTTCTGAAGAAACTGCAAAAGCCAAAAGAACAATGCATTACTTTCAAGCCTGATTTCCATATAGTCGACTCCCTGGAATAATTGGACACGCTCAACCAGTCGTTTGACGATTTAGCGCATTTGTGGCTTCTTTGTGATTTTGACTAAGATCTCACACAGTTGGTTATGATTTAGTCAAGCACTGTATTGACCTTTAACACCTTCCAGTGACTTTTTTATAAGCCCTCAGCAAAGATGAAGACTCCAATAATGTCCAGTCGTCCACGAAAAAAAGTTCTTGAGTCTCTCTCTTTGACACCAATTGCTACTTTCCTAATAGCCAGGATTTGGCAATGTCTTGGGGAGTTACAGAAGAGTACAAAAAAGTAAATATGTGATTTTTGGAACAAATAGATAAGGGTGACGAAGTGAATCTGTAAATAGTAAACCATGACAAAGTGAGAGTTTATTGTACTCAAATTTTTGATCCTTGACCTGTCACAGACATTAAGACACCTGGGAATAGTTTTTTGTTTTTTGTTTTTTTTTAACAGTTTTTAGTCAGTTGTTTTCACATAAATGCAACATTAATGTAAACCAGAGTGCACAAGCACAGAGCTTTGATGCATCCGAGTTGATGAGCAGGCTGTCGGTGTAATATAGCACAGTGTGCATGTATGATTGAAGTCTGACTGGGAGCGGTGGCAAGAACAGAGGGTGAGCATATGAAACCTGCCTCCGTAGCAGTGGTTGTCACATGATTACATTTCTTTAGGGTACTGCAGTACCCCACCGACACTTTGATACCACAATGGCTCCATTTCCTCCTTTATCCAGACCACTGGCTGCTTTGGTGTAGCTGTCGATCTGTCACTCTGCTGTGGCGCTGGCCTCAGATCACGTCTATTTAATGAGATGTGGATGTCAGGATCTCGCATCTTTTCGCCTCCCATCACCAACCACCCACTGTACCTGACTGCGATGGCTGCAAATCTTCCCTTTCTGTACTGTAGGCGAGCGTCATTTACAGAGTTAGATCAAAAGGGCCCAGAGTAGCGATCATCAAACACCAAGCAAATCCGACACCGTGGGGAATTCTATACTACAGGGATTTTTACAAGAAAACGCGGAGAAATTCTCCATGTTGACGTAAAACCTAACATGTCTGAGTTTGACTTTCCGTTGATGGCAACAGCGGTAGACTCTCAGCGCAGATTTTCTGATTACTCTTAAGTGCAGCTCGTCAAGTTGTCGTTGATCAAATAATAGATTTTTAATAGCATTTCTCATACCATGAAAAAATGAGTGATTGAAGTGAAGCTATAACTATGCCTAGATTCCCCAAGGCTATTAGGGCCATGCTTGAAAAGTTAAAAGTTTTATGAGATGAAAAGCTGTGTTTTTCAAGATGATAAATATATATATTTTTTCCAGATAATCTTTTTTCTTTTTTTGGTTGTTGTTGTTGAAGTTGTATTTGTTCTATGCTCTAAGTGCGCACTGTTTTGTTCTGACCGTTCGGAAACTCAACGCGTTGTTCGAATTTGCCGTTTGGAAATTCAGAGTACACCAGTAACAGAGTGCCAGTGCGCACAGTCAGCACGCCGACTGGGGATACTGCCAGTGCGTTGGGCAGTAAGGTATGGAAACGGTGCTAGCAGGATGTTAGGGTTGTGGCCTGACGGACGATCTAAACGTTGGCTTTCACCATTCGTGTAATCAAGTTGGCAAGTTATGAACTTTATTTTTGGAAGTGTGTGCTTTAGTGGCGCTAGGTCTCTGACTTTTCTTAAGGTGGTGGTTGTTAGGCTGACTAACGTTAATGTCAGCTAGCTGTGTGGGCTATCGAGTTGATAACTACTGAGCCGGTATGTAAACAAAACACAAGTAGTTGTCTTGCCTTTGCATTCCTTATTCACTCCGGCAACAAACTGCCATATACTTTCCCCGTACACATGTACACAAAATGTGTAATCACTTATTAGTTTTCTATTTTAGTATGCTATTTGTAATAAATACTCGTAATAAATCTGAAGATGACAGTTTGTCACTTTCCTAAAGAATCAACAAGGCATCCAATATTCTGTGACTACTGTAAATTTGTATTTGTTTTTTATCCGCAGGCACAGTTTAAACATATAAAACTGTCACCACCAAACACGTCTTTATTTAAACACAACACTGGTATTATTTTTAAATGGCCCTTTGTGCATGCAGATGTGATTTTATGGGGAGCAGCTCATTTGTAGATTGAAACGAATATCATTCTTCCATGTGGGAATGTGGGGAAAAAATGTACTTTAGTGTCCCTCCCTCTAGCTCGCTGCCTTAAATTTACAATCTCTCATGTTGTCATTCCTGCTCCCCCCAACCTTCAGTGCTCTCAACAACCTGTCCTGTAACGCCACTCCTGAGGCACTTTTATATTTATCGCTTTTGGCCGCGTTCCCCAGCAACATAAATAAGCTGAGCGAGATAGTGAAACAATGGAGTGCTCCGAAATGATGCCAGAATTGTTGTTCCACTTGAAGGCACGGGAAAGACAATGCGCTTCACTTATTGCGCTCTTGCGAGAAAGTCCATATAACAGTTAGTCTCGTTTCTGTTCACATTCCCCACTTCCTTCCTTGGTCTTCATACCTCATTCTTGAGCAAAGCAGCATCCATTCTAATGGAATGATTAACAATAGTAATGAGATCATGACCTTTCTACATAGCCCTGGGATATTTCAGTACAGCTGGGTTCAAGCAAGGCTGTTTATCTACTGTACATTGTTTCCTTTGCACTATGTGGCTCCACAAAACGTGCTGTCCCGCTAGCATCGGGGGGCTGGCTGTCTGATTTTTCTAGGAATTCTCGTGGCTAGGTCAACATCCTCTCATTGAGACTCCATGCCTGCGCATTATACCGCAACACATGATTCGTTGGCTGTAGTTTTGACTAGGATAGTGGGATACACACACACACACACACACACACACGTTTACATACAGGTGAAAGTCTGAGCAATAACACCTGCATGCAAGGGCATTTCGGTTTGTAAAGTCTTAACCCTCGATACTCACTTCTTCTGTCCCGTTGTGTTGAAAGAAATTCTCACTCTCAGTCAGATCCTGCCGCCGATGTTTTCTAATTACCGGTATCAGATTGCGGGATGCCATGTCAGTATATAAATGTGCACACAGTTGCGTCAGTATCCCGCTTCACTGGGTTTCTGTGCAGAAAGGCAAAGGAAGGGTAAGGCATACTTTTTTATACTGCACATGCTAATTAGATAGCTAATAAAGTATCTGAGTTGCATCTCTGCTGCACCCCCAGAGGCCAGAATGCGCTGACTCTGCACTCGCCCCACTCATCAAGGCCCTCTGAATGACAATGATGATGTGGCAGTCATTTTTGACCTCCAGAAAAAGCATCCTTGCATTGGCCATTGCTTTTGAGAGCCGCTACCATAAAAATGACAAGGTCGAGGTAGTCCATAAAGTCCAGGGCTAAGATGTGGGTTGATGATCAGAGCACAGACCTACTCATATCTAAACTGTCATGTTAGCCAGAGGACAAGGATAAGACCAGCAGTAGTTTTATTGAGGCTTTCCTCAGTTGCTGAATTGGCCACAAGTACTATACGTGGAAGGCTCCAGTCGACAGCACTGGTTACAGGCTGATGCGTAACCATGGTACCCGCTCACATTGATGCAAAGTGTTGCTGTGAGTGCTCCGTTTGATTGGCAGCGCTGATGTTTCATGGATTACCGGTGTATATATACAGTATATAATTAAGTTTATGTCATAATCATGTATAATGTTTTACTCCAAAGTATATTTCCTAAGAAAATAGCACAACTATGTGATTAGATTAAACGTTACAAGGGCTGTTTATGTACAGTTTGCATGGTCTCTCTGTTACTGAATGGGTTTCCATCTCTTGTGTCCAAACATGAATTCTGGGTCCACTAATCTATACAATTCAATTAACACAGTTCAGACAGTCCAATGACTGCAGGAGCTGAGACTGAAAAGCAGGGCAATGACAGTGTAGTCAAACTGTAAACATCTTCACATTTACTAAGGATAATCCTATCCTTGTTGCTTGGTTGGTACCATGATTAACATGTATGTAGATCACCAAGTGACTTTATAAAGAATGTCAGGCAATGAAAGAGTAGTCAAACTATCAACTATATTTACTTGCCAGGCACGACATGCTACTGTAAACACATTAACAGATCCAGAGGATCATGCTTGTTCCCGAGAATGGTAATTAACATGCAGATTGCCAATGACTTCATGAAAAGTGCCTAAAGAGACAGATAATGACTGTAAAATCCAACTATAAATTACATTCTATGACATTCATTCACTGACATATACTTGCCAGATGATATGTGCTACTGTAAATGAGTCAACCGGTCCTGAGGATGATTGTTGACACGTGGCTCACTTAATCACCTCATAAACAGTAACTAAAAATCCAGCCAATGACGATACAGTCCAACTATGAATTACATTTTCTGCAACGCAAACATGTTTCCAGGTCTTGTGGCTAAATTATTTTTGCTGGGTTTAAATGATCGCCCAATAACTCCACAAACGGGAACTAAAAAGTCAATTTGCCAGGCGCTCTGTGCTACTGGAAACATTAACAGGTCCCGAGGGTATTACTTGCATTGTGTAATAAGTGATATGAAGTTCGCCCAGTGACGGCATGGCTGTATTTAGCTACCCCTGCTTTACAATGGCTGGTAAAAGCATACCAAACTAAACCATATTGGTTATTTTGCAGTACTGTAGTTATTTTGGCACCCTTAACAATCTTTGCAGGTAAAAAAATGCAAACTGTGTATTGTGCCAAACTGAACTGTAAGACGTATTTCTAATAGAACAAATAAATTAAGTACTTCCCATTCAATTGAAAGCAAACCCAAGGGCAAAAAAACTTCGATTATTTCCTATATAGCAAGCATGTTTCCAATGCACATTTACTTGTATAGAAATGTTCCACACAGTGATCGAGTGCACATTGCTGGTCTTGACATCAGCTGTCTCTATGATTTGTTCCTAACAGGTCTTCCCACCCCTTCCTAATGAGGCTGAGATCGCACACACCAAAAAGCTCTTCCGACGCAAGAGGAACGACCGACGGTAATGACGCATGAAGTCCACACACACTCCTGGGAAGGTTTTAATGCGATGAAGTCAGATGTCAGGCAGCCAATCGTTTGGCCTTAACAGCTCTCGTCTGCCAAATAACGTCCACCCAGGAATGCAGACTGCAGACATATAATAAAACAGACACATTTAAGTTAAGTTTAAGTTTTTTTTTTTGTTTTTTTGTTTTTTATGTTAAAACATGCTTCATTTTGATTCAGTTCTGTAAGTTCGTGCTGGCACATCTGCTCTTATTGTATACACAATGAAATCTGATTTGCGACTTCATTGAGAGGAGCTTCTTGAGAGCGGAGGACGGGCCGGTGGGAACCTGATTCTTTTGCTGCCTGCCCTGATGTCACTGGAAAATTGTTCTTGGGTTGCTACGCAACCGGGAAAGGGAAAATATTTGTGTTGTATTTTTGGTAAGGCAAATGAAATTTAGCTCAGTAGAAAATGGACAACGCAAAATACAGCAAATAATTGGCACTGTTCCGCGCTATTTGTGTGCATGGCAATGTTTTTGTACATCGGCAGAAAAATAAAGGAGGAAAATAACAGAAGTGCACTAATAACACACACACAAATACCAAGCACACTTTTATCCATGCTATTGTGCATTTGGTGTGGCGGCCGCCTCGAAGAACTCTTTGTTTTTACTGTCTTATTTTTAATTAACACATTGACTCATTAGCATAGTCCTGACTGTCAAGACACTTATATCAGGTCTTCTGGCTAGGAATCGCATCTTGGCCAAATTCTTTTGCAGGCTCGTGTCAAAGCAACCAGGCTAATTCATGGTCAAAAAGTACTTCAACCACACAAAACCAAAGCCTTTTCTTCATGTTTGAGTCAAAGCAAGGGAGAAATATCGTCTAGAACCGCATATCATGTGACAAAACACGTTAAAAAGTGAAACTCCAGAATTCTTACACTTACTGTACGTATATCTATCAATGACAAACTTTCAGGCAAGTACGCAATGTATAGTTTTATGTTTTAATTTAACATTTTCTTTATATGTTTGCAAATAATCTAAGATGTTAAAAAGTGAAGTCCCAGAACTCTTCAAACTTTGACAACAATTTTATTGTTGCAATTAACTTCGTTTAATACTTGTATGATGATAATAATAATAATTATGTTCAATTTTACGGTACTTTTAACATCGCCTTGATGGTAAATCAAGGTTTTATGTTGGTGGCCATTTGCCCCAAGCATGGATACTTTCTATTTCCATGATTTCTTATTTGGGCAAAATGTATTCCAGATCCAAACAAATCAGTGTGATAAGCATCAACAACAACCTTGGAGGTTTCACTGTGGTGTTTCTTTGCTTCGAGGAGAATCACCCTCTGCAGGTCATTGGAGTTAATGCAAGTGTTAAGTACTCCCTCTACATGCTGTACATTCTAAAAGAAATGGTGAACAGGCATTTTTCTAAAATGTATATGATTAAAATACACACAGGAGCAACCTGTAAAAAAGTGAAATAGCAAGCGTACCATAAGGCACAACATTTTCTAGTAAGAGGAGTGAAGGGGAGGCACTACATGTGTTTTTACTTTAGAAGGCACATCAAGCAGGGCTGAAATTACTTGTGATTTACTGGAATGCGCTGCTAGCAGAGAAGGGGCAATGTACGACTCAATGTACTTCCTTTCCTTCCCTTGTTGTGTTTCCTTTGCATGTCTGCACTCGTCTTTGCACATTTTTTATTTGTCCTTGCATTGAGACGGTGCATTAAGAAGTTTTCTGGATTTTGAATCGCCAATAATTGTCAGTGTTGCCTGAAAGATCCTGTAACATAAGGCTCTTCTACACCGAGATGTTATCAGATTGCCCCTTCAGATGTATCTGCATATTGCCCCAATTGTTTGTGCTTTCAATTACATCACAGCAGCCCGATTGTGTAGTGTCACGGATAGGGATCGGCACCGAGCCCCAGTACTAAACTGGCCCCGGGCCTGAATTATTAAAGACCGGCGTAAGATCCGCCTTTAGCGGTTCTCTTACTAGTCCAGGATCAAATTAGTCAAATTGATTTTGACTTTGTACTCCACATTTTGTGTATGTTCCTTTCATACAGAACAGCGACACAGAAAAAAAGACATCAAAAGTCATCTTTACAGACAGTGTGAAAGGGGGCTTTACACACTAGCATCATCAGACCTCGGGATCTGATTCGCCCTCCAAAGATCGACATTCCCTTGCAACAGCAAATTGTTGCTTTTTACAGGTGGCATATTAGGAACCTTTACACACATTTGTATTCCAGTCTGGCTTTGATAAGACCAGCAAGTGTGGAAAATCCCACTTGGCCCATTCTGTGCCTATGCCGATTATACAGAACAGTGACACAGAGAAAAAAAAAAAAAAAAGCGGAAAAACGTTTGTCTTTTACAGGCAATGGGAAAGGGGCTTTACACTAGACGTCGTCTGGCCACTTTTACAGCTCTGATACTACCCCCAAAGGTGGAAAATTTGACTGCATCCGGCAATTTTGTGTCGGTTCCGTTTACACAAGACAGCGACACAGAGAGAAAAAAATACAGATAATTGCCTGCTTTACTGGCTTTTAAGGTGGAAATTTAAAAGTCAGCTTAACCCCCCCAACCCCCCACCGCCATTGTGTGTCAGTGCTGTTTCATTGATCAGCGACCGAATAAAATGAAGGAAAATGATGCCTTTCGCAAGACGTGCCAAATGGGCTGAAAACATAGGCGACTTTTCGGCTCTGATAGATGTCAGGCCATGTTGACTTTGTCCTCCCCATTATGTGCTTGTGCCATTCATGCATAATAGTGACACAGAATAAAAGTGGGAATTAAATGTCTGCTTTTACAGGGTGTCTGAAATAAGATGACAGCTTTTATGGTACTTATTCATGTACAGTATCAGTAACTAATTATGATTGTCCAGTTCATTTATATTTTAATTTTGGATGATGTCATCTTCATAATCCCAACTAAGATCCTCTAATATTGAGGCTGAACCACTAAGGCTGAGTAAGGCAATCCTCGCACTCCATTAAAGCACAGTGTGTGCTGTAGTGGTCAGTTTGAAGCTATGTGTTGTATTATTGACTGTCTGCCTGCAAAGCTCCCGTCACCCTGCCCCACCCAGTCCAATCAATTTGTCTGGGTCAACCAATGGTAACCAATAAAGCAGCAACCCTGATCGATCACCAATATCCCACGGGCATATATCCATGATTCAATTCATCTCTTCAGTCGCCATGGCAACCTTACTTCCTCTAGTTCTCTGCATGTTGTTCATATGACATAGTTATCAACCTGTAGTTTTGTTTGTCCTCTTTTTGCCTCCTTACTTGCCTCCTACAAAAAATCCTGCTCTTTTCAAATTATTCTTCACACTTAATGCACTCCTCATCTATGCATCTCTCCATCCTTCCATTCACCCACACTGTGGCGCACCCCTCCTCTCCTGCTTCTAGAGCGGTAGATCACAGCGGCCGATTAACCATACTTCTGCCCACTGGGCCTGGGGGGACGCGGCACGTCTACGCCAGGTTAGTCTTGGTACAGGGGACACAAAATAACGCCAGTGTCCAGTAAAAAGCATGCATCATCATCTTAACATTTCCCTTTTGTTTGTTTTTTTTGTTTTTTTTAAAGGAAAACGTGTTGCAATATTACATTCAAATTTTGAGTTGCATGTCTTTCATTGGACAGTGGCGTTAAATGCTTTTTCATGTGCTGTATCCTGACTGAAACCTGACACTGGAAGGCTGATCAAACATTGGTAAATTTTCAAAAATACTAAATTGACATTTTTTGAAAATGTCGACAATGACAGTGGAGTTTGGTCATTTGTTTACTTGACAATGGTTCTTGAGCCTGAAAACGTGAAATAAGTGTGTAGACAAAAAAGTTTGGGAAATTAATAGCATGTCCACCAGCATGTCAGTGCTGAAAATCCTCAATTTTGGTCGACATTGTCAGAGTGATCATCATTTTTGCATTTTCCGAGGAGGACCTGTTGCTCAGTATAAATTTTGTTTAACACTGACAAAATTGGTTATCTCTATATTTATTGCTAGTTATAAGAGCCACATGAAACTGGAATTAAAAAAAAAAATCTGAGAGACATGTTAGTCTTGTGGATGCTTACAGGCATATTTCAGTTAATGTGAGAAATTTAGCGTGTAAAAGAAAGATGTTCATAAGACAAACCAACAAGCACAGTTTTGATTGGGAAGTATCTGATGGGGAGGTTATGTTTAGCTGGATTACGTAAAAACGACTGAAATGATTTTTATAAAACTATAAAGGTAGAGTTGTTTTGGGGCCAATAAACCAAAGGTCTCGTAAAGTTTTGCTTCAGATCAGTTCACGCTTGTGGGGGGAAAAAATGGCTATCTTTTGCTATGTTCTCTGTGAATAATGCATACATCTTAATGGCATTCATGCATTTGAGTTTCCAATTTGGTACTGATCCAATTTAGGATTGTTGTGGACTTGGAGGAGGCTTTTTTATCTTGATGAGCTGCAGCAAGAAAAACCAATCAGCTTAGACAACATCAAACAAGTTAATTATGATGACTATATTGATGCTACAAAACACATTATGCAGAAAATACTTCTATTTAATTAGTTGATGGCTTCAGAGACAACTGAGTTTGCGTGTAGGCGACTTTGGAAGCTCGTCAGCGGCCTCAGTTGTTACGTTTTGGTCGCAAATTCTCCGACAGGGATGTGACTGATGGACGGTCGGTGCGAGCAACCCCGCCACCGAGCCCAGCCATCATTAAATATGATTAACGTTTTATTACCGTCTCATTTTCACCCCCTCGCCTGCGGCGCTTTGGGGAAAGGTTTACGAGATGTGAGCCTCTACTAACAGCTGTCGTAAAGATCAAATTAATCATTAGCGTGAGCGAGATACTGTCCTGCTCAACTTTCATGACGTCTCCTATGAGCGGCACGTGGCTCCACGATGTATTCTAATACCTCGACCTCTTTAGTCCCATTAAATAAGATTTCACCATTTCTGTCGGTCAGCATTAAGACTGATTGGGATTAGTCACGTAAAACCCCGGTGGGAATATTGCGGCCTTGAAAAGCGGCTTTGTAGCCGTCTCTTCGTTGAAGGTGGTGAAGAAAATCACGGCCGCCCTCCACTCAGCTTAACGAACATCAGTCTCGGAAAGATACTGAATATTTGAGGCAGTTGTTTGCTCACCACCAGATGAACTGTCTCCCAACCTCCCCGGGAGAGTGGAGCCGAGGTGCCAGAAAGGACGCACACCCAATGAACGCATACAAAGCGGCCTATAAATATAATGCATTTGCAGTTACTAGCACTGGAGCTTTTATGGAGAGGAGAAATACTTTAAGTAAGCAAATTTCTGAAAACACAAGTCTGTTTGATGTCTGATAAGAAAGTTAGGCTCTCCTTTGAATATTCACCTCCTTACCTTTTAGACTTTTTGTCCTTTATTGCAGGCTTTTCAGTTAAAAACAGAGTACATAGTGCCCTCTGTTTAAGATGAAGTTGTGTTCCTTTGGTGCAGCCGGTCTTCTCCGGGTTCTCCGGTCTCCTCTCACATTCCAAAGACATGCATGGCAGGTTAATTGGGCGCTCCAAATTGTCCCTGGGTGTGCTTGTGTGTGTGGATGGTTGTTCGTCTCTGTGTGCCCAGCGATTGGCTGGCAGCCAGTTCAGGGTGTACCCTGCCTACTGTCCATAGCCAGCTGGGATAGACTCCAGCACCCCCCGCGACCCTTGTGAGGAGCAAGCGGTTCAGAAAATGGATGGATAGATTTTCTGTTTTTCATTTGCAAGGAGATTAGCTTCTATTCATTTTTTCTTTTTGGATATATTTTTCAACGGGTACAAAAAGCTGTGGTCATTTAAGTCAAGGCTAAGGGCCAGGCTTTTGTGAGGAACGATGAAACTGACGCGGAGTCATTGATCTTGTAACGTCTGTAAGGTTCCACGGCCTTCTGTGTTGTTCATCATCAGTACAGCCACCCACAAGAGTGCGTTCTCTTTTTAAAAGGCAATTTCAAGCAAGCCTCTTTTATGTTGAGTATTTGAGTGGCTTCAGCTAGACTGGGACCAGCTTTGTTCCTTTTCACATGAGTTTAATCAAAATGTAAGAAAAAGTGAAATGCAGATGTCACTGAAAGAGTACAGTGCTTGTGTTTATTGTGAAGCAAACGTTCCGTTTATAACACTTGTTTGAAGGTTTAACATACATGCTAATTTCCGCGGCCCAGTTTTAGTTGTTGAATATTGTTAGCATTAAGATATGGACTTTTGTGGGGTGAAAGTATAAGGTTTGACTGAACAGTTTGGTGTTTAAATATACATTGTTTAATTTGCTATTATTTTAATGTGGATTGGTGTGTAATGCTTCCCCCTCGATAAACGTTGCTCCATCAATAATATTTATTTTAATTCCTTTCTTTTTGGTTGAAACCAAAAAGCAACAAAGCTGCTCCCAGTCTGACTCGAGACATTCAACTACTCGCTCAACACAAAATTGGGTTGCTTCAAATTGCCTTAAAAAAAAAAGAGAAACACACACTAAAGCAACACACAGCCTTTTGGGAGGCTCTGAAGGCCAGCCGTGGAACTTTACAAAAGTTGTTTTGAGATCAATGTCTGTGGCGTTGGTTGGACCTTCTTGGCTACTACTAACTACCGGTACTATTATATTAGTCTTCGCAAAAAGTTAATTCATTTTGCTTAACATAAGAGACATAATTCATACCAACACTGTGACTCCAAAAATTTAAATTATGTGATAGTTAACATGAGGATTTTGTGACTGCTTCCAACTGAAATACAAAGAAAAAATTCTGTACATTTCTGGTTTAAGATATAAAGGCTTATTGTAACAAAGTCAGACTCTATGCAAAACAAAATAGAAGTGGTTGAGTAAAACCAATAGCTGGTTGCTTATGGTTGTGTGTTCATGCTTAGGCTGAGGTAGATAATAGGTTAGCTTCTCGGTGCCGGCGTGGTTAATCTCCTGAACCATATGTCAGCGGCTTGTCAAAGCACACAGAGTGCACAGCAGTAGGACAGAACTATGTGGGACAAGAAACCTCACCGTGCATCTACATGTAAGCGGCCTAACTAACTGTAAATTTTGGGATAGTGGTGGTTTAGGGGTAGTTGATGTCATGATGCTACATTACAAACAAGCTAACCATAACAGTACCTCTCATTCCAGGAGACAACAGCGGGCTCAGGGAGGAAGTAAGAACCAGTCACCATCACCGCAACACCAGTGGGATCAGCAGTCACCCAGCCCAACGGAAGCAGGAGACAACAAAAACAACAGCCGGTCGCCTCGTCAGTATCAAGGCGGACATGTGCAACGACAGGGCGGGCCGACGCACGGATACAGCCAGAACCGACGCTGGCACCCAAATCAGAAAGGTCCAGGACAACAGAACCCTGCTGGTTCTGACAGAGGGCAACCTCTGAGAGCAACCAAAGAGACAGAGAATGTAAAAGTGACAAGCGACAAGCACACGCGACAGATGGAGGAGCCTCGGGACTGCAAGAGTCCCACTGACTCTCCCAAGGCTGAGTCAGACACAAACGCCTTGTCAGACGTGACGGCCGGCAAAGAAAGCCCCGGCTCCTCAGACCAGTGCCCATCCAGGGAGCCCCAAATCAGCTTGCTGCAGTCGTCCAAGGAGAGACTGCAGAGAAGACTAAAGGACAAGGTACGAGAAAGCTGCTTACTTCCTGTCCTTCACTATTACGTCAATCAAGACTGCGTGCGTGTGTGCATGTTTGCAGGCTACTTTATCACACACACACCCCCACACACTTCGGTGCTTTAGTCATTTATCCACTTTTTTGATTTGACTCAACTGTAGCGTGACTCAGCTGTGTCTCTGATGCTTGGCAGAAAAGCCACAATTCATGAACGTTAATCTTCAATGACGCCCCTTGAACTGCTGCTTTCCACAATTTACCTTAAAACCATAAAGTTTAATCATATATATATATATATATACATAATATATATAATATATATATATATAAATATATATAATATATATATATATATATATATATATATATATACATATATAATATATATATATATACATAATATATATAATATATATATATACATAATATATATAATATATATATATAATATATATAATATATATATATATAATATATATATATATATATATATAATATATATATATATATATATATATATTATATATATATATTATATATATATATATATATATATATATATATATATATAATTGAACCAAAGGCTTCCTGTGTTGAGTTTGTATGTTTCTCTGTGCTTGCGTAGTTTTATTATAAGATTCCATAAACATTCATGGTAGAATGCTTGAAAAACTCAAAACTATCCATAGGTGTGAATGTGGGTTTCATTGCTTGTAACCGACCGGTCTGAGTGCAGATAATAGGAGTTACTCAGCTCTAATCTTTGCCCAGGAGGAGGCGATGACAGAGATATCGAGTGCACCCAGTATGGACCGCCTTCTGAGGCTGCTCAACAGCATGAGGAGCAACAGCAGCGGTGTTGAAGAGCAGCTGGCCTCCTTCATGGAGGAGGCACAGAGCTCAGCGCGCTCCGAGGAAACTCTGACCCAAGTTGTGGGCACCATCTACGACAAGGCCGTGTCGGACCGGAGTTTCGCCGCTACCGCCGCCAAGCTGTGTGACAAAATGGCGCTCTTTATGGTGGACGGGACCAAGTTCAGGTCCCTGCTTCTCAACTTGTTGCAGGTAATCCTCAGGTGCTTTCTCTCAGAGAGCCAGTTAAAGTCGAACATCAGAACCATAACAAAGATCCAAAATTTATTAAAAAAAAAAAAATGTATTTAACAGTAACTCAGGAAAAAAAAAACATTACAGGCTGTGTAAAAGACGGCTGTTCATACTAATGAATTGCAACATTTTTAGGGCCTCTTTTATTCAGACAACCTGCAAAATTTCTGCCTCTAAGCATAACAAAAAGACCGGGAAAGGATCTGCTTTAGCCTTTTCGACACAAAATCTAATGCTGGTGGAATAAGGCTGCAACTGTGTGTACTTTCATACAATTGAACAGCATTGCACAGTCAGATAATAAAGTGGCATCTGCGCTAACATCTGGTAGCATAGAAGACACAATCAACTATTCATTTCACACATTCAACCAAATTCTTACCGATTATTGAAGTGTGTATGGCCATATCTTGGAAAGGCATGATCTGTGCCTTCATGGATTTACATTAAGATTAAAATAAATATGACTTGACTTAAACATCTTTGTGTGGCTGAGTTTAAAGCAATAAAAACTTAAGAATGGTTCTCAATGCTAAACCAAAGGCAAGGGATTGAAATTCCTCGATGTGTCCAGTACAATGACATTGTGCACGTCCTTTTGAAGATTTTCAAAGAAACACAAAAAGTGCACACTTGGTGCTGAAAATATGTTTAAAACACAACGTAACAAAGGTGCAGTGGGGTGTAAGTGGAGGGCGACTTGGCGTAGAGGCGGGATAACATTTGGACCCTTAAATGTCACGTGAAGACAGCGTGGACATGTTCGTCTCAGTCGACCACTTCAGGACACTTTTGCGCCCTGGGTGACTTGTCTGACTCGCTGGAGAGTGGAGAGAGCTGATGGGCTGAAGAGACCGAGGGAGGAGTGGTGGTCTTGTATTGACGCAGTGGCCCGTGACGTCGCGGATGAGGAGAGACGATCGCATGGGGGAAGCACAGAGATCATGAGGGCTGAGGAAGGCCACCGGGGACCAGATATCATGGTACTTTCTTTGATGAAACGACGAGAGCGCAACTTTGAAAGTTAACGCTTGAATTGAGGAGGAAGGAAGGGTGAGGGTGAATGATGATGGCCATATCTTTAACCAGTGACTCACTCCAGCAAATCGTACTGGGAATTGATTAGTTGATTGTGAAGAATTAGGTCAATTCTCGTTTAATTATGACTTGAAGCGACAGATCTCAACAAGTTTTCCGTCTGAAAAAGAACATGACATAAGGTATGGGAAGCCGAGCTCCATTTACGTGTGAGGTGGAGCCTATTCCATCTGCCTTTTGGCAAAAGGTGTGCACTACATCCTGGACTGGTCGCCCGTGAATTTCAGGGCAAATAAATACAGAGAACAATCACACTCACGTTCACACCGTCACTAAGTGGAAACTGAACTGAGTGCACCACCATGTACAGTGGCTCCATGCTGCTCAAATATTTGAACAAAATAAATGCAATATTTTCTCCATAGTCAATCAAGAGAATGTACATTCCCAATTGCAGCGCACCTAAAATGCTGATTGGTGGCAAGTGACTGGACTAAAGTTTGAACATCTGTGTCCATGCAACTTTCAATTGTAAACGTTTTTGTGATTGGCTGGCAACCAGTCCAGGGTCTAGTCTGCCTTTTGCCTCAAGTCAGCTGGGATAGGCAAATGAGGTGTATCAATTCTAAATAATTATTTAACACCAAACTAAATTAGCTTCCTTTGGCAACATGTTTCAGAAAGAGCACAAAAACATGATTAGATGACTTTTTCGTCAAATAACCTGGGATAAGTTTCACCAAAAAAAAAAAAGCAAATTGATGGTTACCTGACTAGTGAACTACAAACATTCTAGGAAATACTGTACTTTCTTTCCATTCTTCTTTTAATTTTCTTGTCTTCCTCATTCCCCGTTTGTTGTTGACATTTTGCTTCATAATACCGTACTGTAAATGTCACACATGGACTCAGTAAGGCCCTATTTAATGATATTATTTCAAGGTACCCATGTGTCAATTATCGCATGACCATTCTGCTTTTTACTAGCCAAGACGTCGATTGTTACATGTCCTTTTTCCAACCAACTTTACCACCTTTGCTTGAATTAATGCTCTGCCATATGCATACAGGTTATTTGAGGAAAATGTCAGATGTCAGTGCAGGAACTCTTCAAAGTTTTACTTTTAACTCCAGACGCAACATCTGTATAAAACTGCGCTTCAGCTAGTATTAACCCAAACACTGTCATGGTTCACTAGCCGTGACTTGTACGGTGCATTAACATTAGAAATTCAGAAAATGTTTTTCAGGATTTTAGCTGTAAGGCCGTAAGTTTAATGCGTACACCACCTACAAAAATGTGGCTTTTACTGCTGCTGATAAATGTACCATTCCTAATATCCACCTACCAGATAGAGCGGTGGTGTCCAAATTTTCATTTAAGGACCTCATTCGGTAAAATACAAGCGGTAAACCAATCCATCAAGCAATTTTATATTGTTGCCTTATCTATTTATCTATGAAAAATCTGTTACATTACAGCTGTATGCTCAAAGTGATAAGACAAAATAGTTGAGGATTTTGGGGAGTGCCCATGGCCCACTACCGTAGATCTACCCCTGCACTGAGCAGATCTCCACATTCAGAACCAAAACAAGGGCAGTCTGTAGTAAGACGGCATGCATTAAAGCAGTGTTTACTTTAGGAACATTAATGTGACATTTACAAATCAGACAGGAGCAGAAACTGCTGACGAAATGGAATTATCTTTACTCAGCATTAGGAAGAGAAAAATGGTTACTATTTGCATTGTAAACAAATAAATGGTTGAACAGATGGAAATAAATGTTACTTTGTGTGTTTCCACATCTAACAAAACTCTATAGAAGTAGTTTGGACACCCCTGAGATGGTGAATCATTACTCATATCTCTCCCCCTGCCATTACCAATCCACAGAAGGACTTTGCCCGCCGCGAGGAGCTGCAGCGGTCGGACGTGGAGGCGTGGTTGGGCTTCATCACCTTCCTGTGCGAGGTGTTTGGAACCATGAGGAGCAGTTCCGGGGAGCCCTTTCGGGTCTTAGTGTGTCCCATCTACACTTGCCTGCGAGAGGTGTGTATTGTTGCACATAACTGCCATGACGTGCAAGGTTTTGAGATTATGAACAGAGTGCTACTGTAGCGCAGCGGCATAAGAATACAGGGCACAAGAGGATGAGCTCAGTTACCGCAGTACTTACTGTTTGTGTTTGAATTTTGTTATTAATGGACAAGTTTTCATACAAATTTATAATAATTATGACTTTGCTACTGCAGATGATGATTGATTATGATTCCGTGTACAAAATGGGTATAGTATAACACTACCGTTTGGTCACAAGTATATGGTTGCCAACCAGTCAGTGGCTAGCATGAGAAGCTAGCCAGTCTATATTGTCATTTAACGCTCTCTCTTGTCAAACAGCACAAACTCAAAATCAAAATCATTTGCAAAAAGCTACTCGGCATACTTAGTAGATACTTAGTAGATCATCTTATCTAACCATTGCCAAAAGCAGGAAGTGGAAACTTTCCAAGATATGGCTATTTCTGCTCGTCCACATCACTGCCCTTACAGACGCTCATTAATGCTGGACAAACATACACGGTATCTACTTGGAAAAATAAGTATTTCAGAGTATTTTTGCCGGATTATGACATACCACTATCCACTACAAATTTCTCCGCCCATGACTGGAGGCTAGGCTAAGCTCGGGTTCAGGGTCACTTTCAAGCTACAGTCGGACTTCCCTGTCTGGAACACGGTCATGTCAATGCCAAAAATTAAACAGAGCTGCAATGAGCTTTGCATTGTGCACACTAGCTTTAACTCCTCATTAGCAGCACATACCTGATTGCTTATTGAAGACAATGTGGAGGGCGAGGCAGTGTTGTGTTTGCAGATGTGTCCACTGCATGTGCCGTATACCCTGATCCCCACACTAATGTAATCGATGCTGATGTTTGGGGGCTTGTGTGTGCTTCGTAGTTTGCATGGTCATGGTAACAAAATCCGTATTTGATAATGGCCCAGCAATATGTGGAGCAGGCTAAACATTAGCTCATTTGCATGAAATAGGAGCACCATTTCTAGACAAGTTAATTTCAGCAAGCCAGAAAATACTCTTTACGTGTTCTGTAATTCTCGATCCTTGATGATGAATTTTGACAAAAGGTTGCTACAGTATGTGGGAATTTGTAGTTTGTTTAATCTCACCTTTAAAAATGTCCCATTTATAGTCAACCATCCCCGTCCACATGATTCTAATACGACGAAAGCACTGAAGGACATATTGCACCATGCAAGTTTAGTTTCCTGTTTTCCGCCCTGACCCAGTCTAGACGCTAGACACCGCAGTGGCTTTTTCGTTAGTGGTGCAACCCGCCAGGACGCAATCACTTCCAGGAGAGCGCACGACCCAGGGTTTAATTGTCAGCAGCAGGCCACGCCGCCTTGCACATGCTCATCTCTGTATCCATGGAAACCATGCATAGTCACCACAGCAGAGTGACCGCTGTTCAGAAGGTGACCTATGGGGTATTGAAAGAAGGAAGCGGGGAGGAGGGAGAAAGAGAAGAGGTGAGGGGAAGCTGCGGGGAGAGACTGCGGTCAGGTTAGAATTTGCTTTACAGGAAGTTAACTGGCAACGAGACAGGTAGAAGAACATGAATTGACTTCAATGTGCAGCACAAGCTATAATAAATCTTTTATTGTACGATCAATTTTCTCCATTGGAAATAATAGAAAATTAGTTAATCAGTTCAGTGAAAAGCATTTACTGTACAGGCATTACTATTAATGACACTATTATAAGTGCAAAAAGAAAATTAATAATAAAACAATGAATTATATACCAGTATACTATTATTACTTAGGGCTGGGTAATAGGCCCTATTTGGGTTTTAATGTTTCTTTTTTTTTTTTTTTTTTCAATTTAGGTAAATAAAACATGCTAAACACGGTTTTACTTTTGTTTTGTTTTGTTTTGTTTTGTTTTTCCCTGTTTTGGTATTTGCGTTATTTCTCCTGGTACCAAGAAGACATTTTCCGCAGCATTAACTTACATTATTAACTCCCACAGATATAATAGAAATTAGTTTTTGTTTTCTTTACAGACAATCTTAAATAAGTGGTTCCTTTTGGAAAATGTCCTTTTTACCCCTCTATGGCTCGGTGCTACACTTTGAATACATAAAATCTATTTAAGGTGGAGCTCACTAGAAATTTGACAAATAATGGGCTGTGGTAAGGGAACGGGACTTTGCAGGATTTGGTGAAAACGTATGTAAACTAGGGATGTCCGGATCCCGATCAAGTTCCGATCACGTCATTTTCAGCTGATGATCGGGGTTTGTGCACTTCTGATGGCACCCCCCAAAATTATTGGGATGGTTTTGTTCAAATTAAAAAAAAAAAAAAAAAAAAAAAAAAAAAAAAAAAAAATGGAAGCACTCTTTTTCACCTCAATACTTTGCCGAGGAATCGGATCGGGACTCGGTATCAGCAGATCCTCAAAATCAGGTGACTCGGACTTGGGTGCAAAAAAAAATGTGATCAGGACATCCCTAATGTAAACAGGCAATTTTATTTTTCAACTAGTTTAACATTATGAAATCAGCCATTGAACTTCATTATGTGCCTGATCCATGCCTGTTGTCAAAAATTTAACGCTGCACCACTTCCAGCTGTCTTGCTTGCTTGGATGTCGAGTGTTAGAGTTGATGCAGGTGAGCTTGGCAAATTATTTGCAGCTTGGAAGCACATACCTCTGGTGAAAAAATTCAATCATGTTGTTAAATCACTGCTTTTGCAGTTTATAATTGTGTACCTTCTCTTTGACAATGGTCAGAGCAATTTACTCTGCGGTTACCTTCCACCAGACTCCTCTCTTGTCATATGTGACTGAAACATGTGCAAAACTGTTCCACGTAGAAAAAAAAAAGTTTTTTTTCTGCTTCTGTGGTTATCATTGCATTTCCCCCCATTGTTCACACAAGTATGCCCTTATGCGATGGAATCACGAAAAAAAAACAACAAACCAACTGACATTTAAAGTCAACCACACAAAAGTGTTGTTAGCCACATTAGCGTCAGTTTGCATTCAAACACCTGCCCACCCCCCACACTCCTGTTTCATTGTCACCCCCGGGGGAAATATCCGCTTATTGGCCGCTAAGTGCTCCACTATGACCACCAAGCGGGTGGCAAGTGCTCATCCATTTAGTGCAGGTGCCGCACAGTGGGTTTGTTGACGCTTTTTCATTAACGGCGGCACCTGCAGGAAGATACTACCGGGAGCAATGTGAATAAATTAAGCGCCACTCTTGTACTAGTTGCATATGATGACGATGAAATGCCAAGTGCCAGTTAACATCATAGCAATCCTCATAAAGCATGCGTGTCATTTGTAAATGCAGCCTTAATTGTCTCTTTTTAGAGAATGTTTGAAGAAAATCTAAACAATACGTTTCCCTGTTAAATTATATACATTTTTCCTCGGAGCGTAAACAGGAGAACATCACTAAGAAAGGGATATTTGTCTGTGAATTATTCATCAAGTATCAGCATGTTGCCGCAGCAAAAACACGGCACAGAAACAACTTCCTCTTGCGGTCGGCTTAAATACAAGCTTGATTAATTGATGCATAGCCTCTTGTTGTGTAGGCGAGATGAGGAAAAAACATACAACGGATTTGTTTTGCTTTTTTAGATGCATGTCCTGTAGCAGGAAACTTGTTTCTGCAAAACAAAAAAAACAAAAACAAAAAACTCATCTTTTATTGAAGCTGGTGACGTGTGTGTTGCCTACTGAAGTATCACTACATCAGTGACCACACTACTTCCTTTTCCACTGCATGACTCTACTACTCATTGAACCTTTTCCATTGGGGGGGGGGGGTTAATACCCAGGTAAGATTTTGCGTGGCCTCCTGGTCGCTAGCAGATATGATGCATCTTTGTAACTGAGGATATATGGCTAGAAATGACAAAACTAAACACACATGCTAAAATTAGTATACCATGGGCTTGCCAGTCTCCTCTTTGCCGCTGCGCTGTGTTCTGTAGTTGCCCTCAATCTCCTCTCAGATGAATTTGTCCTCTTTTTTTCTGAGGGGGAAAAAGTTCTGTTGTTTTTATCGTAACTCGTTCCGGCCGGTGCATTTAATTAGCAACGTGACGAGTGTCTGTAAAGAAAAGTTGTGGGACTACTGGTGTCGCAATAGATATACAGCCTTGAGATATGAGTGACCTGACTTACAAGTTTCTCAAAATACTAACTTTTTTCAGCTTTTTTTTTTTTCTCTGACTGAACAAAAATTAGTAGAATTAGTAAAATGAGTAGAAGTTCGGCAGATCATGAATAATTCTTCAAAAAAAAAAAAGGCTTCAAGCTTTTTAATGCCACTCCCACTGAGAATTACACATTGTGTATTAAAAAAAAAAATATGTGTGTATATATATCTATATATATATATATATATATATATATATATATATATATATATATATATATATATATATATATATACATACACACACACACACACACACACACACACACACACACACACAACTTTGCGTTCTGCTAGCTAACACACAATGCCAAACGCCATGGACGATTTCCTGCTTGGCTGCTATGCAAGCGCTTCAAAGCACTTCCTGTATCATGGTGAAGTAGCCCCAAGTTTGCCTCTTGCCCGTTCTTGTGCACTGAATATGAGCATTTACCCAATTTGACCTATTTGGTCGTAAAATGATCAATTAATTAATTACAAATAATGTATCTTTGTTTATTCATATATGCCTGTGGTGTAAAGCGACAGGCAGAACAGTCAATACGCTTCCTTGAGATTGCCGATAATGTACCATGTATCCACTTTATGTGACATTTTCTAATGTAAAATATGTGCCTTGGCCCAATAATTGTGGGGTCAATCTGCATTTTAGTCCTGCATGTGTGTACCTAATGAAGTGTCAATTGTCTGCTTTTAGTCTGGTACACTTCAGTGGAGTGGATGTGATGGAGAGGCTAATACTTGACGATAAAGGTGGGATCGCTGGTCCCCATGCCAGAAATAGTGTTGCTATGCAACTATTGGAAGCCCATTTGAAGTCTTCCAACTTCCAACTTCGTGCGTGTGTTGTTAATATAACGATGAAACATGTTTGCGTCTCAGCTGGAAATTGGTGCATCGCATCAAGGCGTTCTTTGACAAAGCAATCAGTGACAACATGTCATGTGTTCATCAAACACGCTGACGTTTGATACGTGACGACGACAGAATCGCTGACATGAATATGGATGTTCTTCACTCACGTTTGTAGGAAATCACAGCTGTCCTACTTTTCATTTTGTTGATCAAATGTCGTTTGAATGCAGGAGGATGGATTGGTGTGGGAGGGGGAAACTAACTAAACGAGAATCACAAGAGATTTCCAAGGTTTTCCTAGTTTGGTTATATCATAGCAAGCAGGCACAGAGCTCCGAGCGTGTCAAGAGATGCTCTGAAACTTTATTTTCCACATAAAACAAACCCAAATTAAAAAAAATCAGAATGTTTCACAGAAGAATTGATGAATGAGTTAAACGTTTGTGCAAGATTCCCCCAGAGAACTCATTAGGTGATCATCCCGGCTATGTGGGATCATCATGCTGTCACAGTGACCATCCACATATGGCGAGTTGACGCCTACAGGTGTGACATGGCAGTTGGGATATAATTGTGCTTACCTTATAATCTGCGTTTCCATGACATTACTTTTCAAGATGATTTTTTTTTCTCACCTTTCAAACCCGTTCCCAGTTGTGACTTGTTGTTTTGTCCCCCACAACCCCCACCTAAAAATACCCTAAGTATTAAGAATTCCAGACACACTTTGCACACCTGCTTTCTTGTCTCACTAAACTAAGCCTGCCTCATGCAAGTGTATGACTATGTGCCATATACGCCGCCTAACATATTGCTGGGCCGATGGCAAGTTCGGTTTTCAACACCAAGTTCTCCGAGCGACCAAATATTGTGCCATCAGATGCTAACGCTGTTAGCAAACACGAAGCTGTAATACTACGACTTTATTCATGCAACATTTCAACACTTTTTCTCAAATGTATTTTCACTATTAACTTTGTTAGAAACAAAAGTCCTTGAAATGGATCTTATTTTTGCACACTGTACTTTACATTTGCATCTTGTTTCAATACCTCCTTGTCTTCCTCACCTTGCTGGATGTCACCGCAATGTCGGCACGCTTGCATCAGCCTTAATCTAAATTGGCACTGAGTCTGTTCTTGTTCCTTGTAGCTGCTGCAGTCCAAAGACGTCAAGGAGGATGCCGTGCTGTGCTGCTCCATGGAGGTGAGACACAAACACACACCCAGTTGCATGCCACAATTTATTCTACTGGACCACTTAGAGGGGAGACATTTTCTTTTATGCCGTCCTACCAGGAGTAGTAGTCGTATTTAACACAGTTATTGTATAATACATAAAGTCCTTTCTATGCATTTTATTCTTGCAGTTTGTTTTGGGGGGTTTTCGCGCATGTTCAAATGTGCTTGCAATATGATGTGGTTTAACTTGTGTTGCATTTGTTATTCCAACGGTGTACCAGTTTGTTTTTCCTTGTAAGTCTCCTGAAGAATAAAATAGCGTAGGTTTAGCCGAATTATAGATGAAATTTCTTTTTTACCACATGAGTTTTAAAAACAGGCGCACAATGACAGTAACAAGGTCAATCTGTGCATAGTTTGTTCCATTTTAAATGGACCTATTGGGGGGAAAAAAACAAAGAAAAACTGACTGATCATCTTGCTATTAGTTTTTAATCTAACAAAATAATTCAATTTTAGGCTAATCAAAAATACGAAATACAAAAAACAGGCCACTGACTGAGTTTGAATTTAATATTTAATTGGTCATGTTTATGTGACCTGAAAGTTTGGTAACTTACGTAGTCACAATTAGTCAGGGCCATGATACATGAAATGATCCATGACATAAACCCGACCAATTAAATATTAAAATCAAATTATTATCACCATGATATTATAACTAGCTTCATGATTACCAATGGGTATTATTATCACACTTAATTTAATGCTAAAATTATCAGTTAAAAAGGCATACAGTACTGTATTAAAGTGAGAATACAAGAGAAGTTATAATGTTATGTGGAAAAAAGTTGCATTACAAAAATAAATGTTGTAAAGCTATGAGGGAATAGGGTTGTAATATAATGGAAACAAAGCTGGAATGTTCAACCAAAATAAGTACTATTACATGAGTCCTAATGATGCACGAATAAAGTAGTATGAGAAGAAAAAAAAAACATCTTTGCATTCTTTTTCAATATGATTGAACAGATAGTAGGTGTAAACAGCAGTGGAGTCATTTCCCTCTTTGAGTCATGTTTTGTTTCTCGAAGCAATCAATACTGCTGATGAATCATTTGAGGGATTGTGGTTGTGGTCCTGATGGATTGTGGGGACGAACAAGCTAATGGTTGGATCCCCGCCAAATTTCAGGAGCACGTACACCTGACAAATTCAAAATTACATTGATTTCAGTCCTTTGGTCGATTTTTCCATTTTGTTTCTTTAACAGAGCCTAAAATTGAAAGTGAAAAATCTTTTTTTTTTTTTTTTTTTTTTTTTTTTTTAAATCCTCGTTTTTTTGCAGTGTGTTTTTGGCCCTAAGAAACAAATACAGTGGTACTGTGATGTACGTTGTTCCATGACCAAGCTCATAAATCAAATATCGATTCACTGGGGAGAGTCAGAAATAAAACATGATACACCTGTCTTTTGTTGTCTGGTAGTAACCAAGTCAAGTTAGGACATTTCAAACTCTCTTGATCAAATTGGTAGGTACAATAATGACAGTCTAATTTTTCATTTGGCGAATAAATGTGGTGGATGTGGCAGTGGGACATTTCGATGAGGATAAATAAATGTTGGCAGTATGTTCACTGACTCATTGATTTCCCCTCATCAAGGGAGGCTGATTATAGCATCAACAACCTGGTCCAGCCCAATTTAATGCTTAAATGTTAAAATCCAGCTTATAAATGAGTTACCACATTGAAATCTTTCTAAACTCTTTGAAAAGAAATTACCATTCCACACTTTCAGTGACCTTCTCTGCATCCATTTGTAATAATGAATTATTAGTAATAGCTTTCATATGTTCCAAAAGCTCTGTCTGCTTGTTGTAACTACTACTACTACTACTTTGATCTTTGTTAATATGTAACTAAAAATAGATTATTTTTTTTAACCCTATTGCCAAACGTTTACTCAAAATCTTGAGATCAGAACGAAATAAACTTGTATGCTTCGGATTTTCATACGTATTGGCTGGTTTAATTTGTTTCAGTAGCAGTTATCACTCCACTGTTGAGAAGAGGTGGAATATTTACATTGTGTAATGCTTTGTGAAAAATTTCCAAGATTGCCGTAAATCATTTGGAAGTTAATCGTCTGCTCTTTTTCCTCAATCAAAAGCATTTTCGATTGTTTATTTTGAGTATTAGGTATGTCTAATTTATCTTTGAAAATATTTATAACTTGTAGCTCATTCAAATTTGTTGACCGGTACAGGTCTTTTCTAATTTTCTCTAACTGCATTATAGATTGCCATGGCGTCTGATACATTATTTCCATTCCGGTTTAGTTTCTCGTTGATGTATTAGCCCTGCTAACACTTGTCAATATGTGTCACCTTGATCATAAAATGTTTGGTGTAGTCTGAACAAAGTGGCAGCTACTCGAGATGCAGATGAATTTTTATACTCTTCTTGCACAGTTCAAACTCTGCTTCCTTTTCTGGTTTATTTCCCTCATAAACAATATTTTGGAAGAGATTTTACAGTTTTTTTCCTCTCAATTATAATCTCTTCTCGTGACATTTCTTTGGCTTTGAACTTGTAAAACTAATAATGTGTCCTAATAACGGCTCTGAAAGCCTTCCACTTACGCGCCACAGACTGTTGAGTGTGTTTTGACAAACTCATTTATCCACATTCCTATAAATTCGTCATCTCATAATATTTTTTATGTTGAAAATGCCTCTTAGATGGGTCTTTTGCCATTTTTTATCTATATTACAAACAGCATGCCGCCTGTTCAGAACCACAATCGAGTCATAAAAACAATCCTGAGCTTGTCTTGTACATGAAAGGAAATTAGAAAATTGTTGAGCATGTTTAATAGGTACCCGAGTGACAATAGCATGCCTTAATCTCTCTCCAAATATCAATCAGATAAAATGATTGTATTTTTTAACAATTAGTTTTAGAACTATTCTACTCCTGTTATATATAATTGGTTGAGAAATAAAATAATCTGCCACTATTTTTTGTTTGTTCATTGAAATGGAAAAGACGGAATGTGACGCAGATCGAAAGGTGCTAGACGCCGTCTCCCACTTTTTTCACGTTCCCGCAGCTGCAGAGCGCCGGGCGCCTCTTGGAGGAGCAGCTGCCCGAGATGATGACAGAGCTGCTTGCGGCCGTGCGTGACAAGATGCTGAGCCCGGCCGAGTCGCCCCTGACCCGCTCACTCCTAATGGAGGTAGTAGAGCTACACGCGCACCGCTGGAGCCCCCTGGAAGCTGTCACCACGCAGTATTACAACCGCACCATCCATAAACTCACCACGGCTTAGACACGCCATTTCTTCCTAGAAATTATGGTTTTATATTGGGCCACTAGGGGCAGTATAGGACGGCAGCAGCAGCTTGTCCGTTGGGATATAGAGAGATGTTAAAAATGGGGTGGGGGCTATGTCTTCATTGTCATCCGCCCCCTCCTCTCATTCCATCCTCCAGCCCTCGTGGCTGATAAAAGACAGAAAATGGAGGCAGGGCGCAGACGCGGTGCTGTCTGTCTGCGCCGTCTGCCCTCCCCTCCGCAGGGACCCCCGGGTCAGGAGGTCTCGCCGCGGGACTCCTGCACGCCTACAGCAACCCCCATAACCTCCCCACCCCCCACCCTTTGTCTCCCTCTCTTAGCAGGAAGCCTTTTTTTTTTTCTTTTTTTTTTGTAGGGATGAGACAGCGGGCCTGCTGGGCCAGGCTGGGCTCGGGATAAGGATCAGGCTGGCTCGAGTGGGGTGGCAGATGGCGGCCTGAGCCCTTGTGAGACATACACACAAACACACAATCAACACTTGCGCACGCATGCACGGCTCCCCAGTAGAAAAGAGGAAACGAAGGGGGGTCGTCGGCATTAGAGGAGCATTAAAAAAACACACACAGTGCTGTTAAACCTTTTGTTTTTGTCTCCCAAGCCGTGCACATCCACATTCATAATTACTGTTTTGTTTTGTTTTTTAAATTATATATTTATTATAACCGTTTGATTTTAATCTTATTCTTGCAAGGAGTATTAGTGCCACACCGAAAAGGAATAGATGCTAACATTATGAGAATAAAGTTGCAATGATGTGAGAATTTAATAATTGTGATTAAATACATTGCAAGAAAGTTGCAATGCTATGTGAAGAAGGACGTTAGATTACGACAAAATTGTTATCATAGGAGAATGGATTAGTAATAAGAGAAACGAGTTGTAAAGCTACAAAGTAAATGTTATGTTCCGTGGAAAAAAATGTCATCATTGTGGTGTTTTGAGAATGAAGTCGTAAACTTCTGAAAAAGTTGCTATGTTACATGAATGAAGACAAAAGACTACGACAAAAAAAGTTATGACGGGAGAACCAAGTCATAGTAGTGGTGATGATACAAGAAAAAGGACATAGAGAATAATTGTAATTTATGATAATGAAGTTGTATGTAAATAAAGTTGTACGATAGTAGAAAATCGTTGTGGTATCGTAATACTTTAATAGTCAAAATGTTAGGTGAACAAAGTTGTAATATTGATAGCAAACGTAATAATAGGAGAGCATTATTACGAGAAAGTAGTTGTGAAGTTGGGATAATTACTTTTGAATATGAAGTAGTAGTGTTATAAAAATGAAGCCGTAATATGAGAAAGACGCAACGTTACATGAATGATGAGTAACGTTAAAGATGTAGTCCAAAACATCTGTTTTGGGACATTTCTGGGCGGAGACTCAGTTTTCCTTCCAACCAAGCCGTAGACAAAAGCGACTATCAGTGACATATGCAAATTTCACTGTGTGAACCCTTACTCCTGATTGGTGGCCTGGTTTCATGCTCGTTCCTGGTTGGCTGCTGTCCTTGGCTTCATCAAGCATCAGTTTTGAATGTTGTGTTTACATACAGCAACGGAAAAACGTCGGATAGCACCTATAAAACAAACAATAATAGGATAATAATTAAGTTGGAAGGTTGTGCAAATTAAGAACAAGTTGTAAACTGACAAAATAGTTGTAATGTTATGAGAGTAATGGCTGTAAGGTACGTGAATTGTAATATGAGAAAAATTTTCTGAGAAAAGTTGTAATATTACAGGAAACATGAGAATAAAGTCTGTAACACAAAATCACAAGAAGAGAAATTTTCACAAATTTATTTGTAATATTAATTTGCTGTGTCATGAATAGGAAGACGGTATTAAAACCAAAATGTCTCCCTGCGATGTACGCTATAATATTATGAGAAAGGCCCAATAAAGTTGACGTTATGTGAACAAAGTTGTAATATTATGACAAAAAAAATTGCAATGTTGCGCAAAGTTGTAAATGACAAAAAAGTAAGTTAGAATTTTACAAGAGTAAAATTGTAATATTATGAGAAACAATGTTATACAACTACCATTGTGATGTTGCGTGAAAATGTATCCACTATTCTCGCATGATTCTTTTCCCCTTTTCATTGTGCCACTAATACTCCTCAGCATACATTCTCAGTTTTTGTTTTCTGGACTTTCCACATGTACATGTACACTAGGCCTTATTGCACACGTTTGAGTGGTTGTGAGACGGTTTGCTTGAAACAAACAAGCCGGATGAATTGAAAACATCCCTGCGGTCATAGGAAACTATTGTTGAGCTCAAAAAAGGAAAAGAAGGTGGGGATGGCAAATGAAGTGTAGCTGACATTTACTTGCAGCATCCTTTGCCGTGAATATTTGCTGTGTGTTCAAGATTGACACGATTTGATCATTTTTATTGTGTTTAAGGAATAATGGCATTTATTAACCTGTGTATTTTGAAGACCACATAGCCAAAAAAAATCTCTATACGTGTATATCTGTGAAGGCTTACATGCGCTGTGATCGGTCATGTAGCACCTGTAAATGGGCTCTCTGTAATCTGTGTTCAGTATATTTGCAAGTATTTACAAAAAAATGAAAAGGTTAACGAAAGAAATGTTATGGGAAAATATTTCTAACAGGACTTAGCTTTTGTGAATATACCCAAACGCTATTCAGGGGCTGCATTCTTCGAAGGACCTTCGTGAAATGGGGACGGTCGTGACCATGACGTCAGGATGCTAGTTGGCTGCACGTTAGCATGACTAGCGCGACATATTTGAAACTGAAGTCTTAAGGTTGCAAGAAGAAACATGTCGAACGTGAAAACCCAATATCTGTGTATGTTGGTGCCGCTACATTTAAAAGGGGAAGTCAACCCAAAAATGTTCTTTGCAATAAAATATTCTATGCAACCCCACTAGTCTGAACACGATATTATGATTAATATTGTGTTTGTGGAATATGAGTTAAGCAGCAAAATCCACCAATTTTTATCAATCTCAGGGGGTGGCCATTTTGCCACTTGATGTCGACTGAAAATGACATCACAGTTGGCGCAGGTAACAGCCAATCATGGTACACCTACAATTCTGAAGCTGAGCTGTGATTGGGTGTTACCTGAAACCTGGGCAACTATGATGTCACTTTCAGTCAACAGCAAGTAGCGAACAGTGGACTTTGCTATTTAATATATATTCTATAAACGCGATATTTATCAGAATGCCGTGTTTAGATTAGTGGCGGTGCATATATTATTGTAAAGAATCGTTTTCGGGTGACTTCCCTTTTAAGCATTTTTTTTTTTATGACTAAGAGGCGGCATTCTGCTAAAAAAAAAAAAAAAATACGAGTTATAATGTGATGACACAAAGATGTTGTCAAGCTACATGTTCATCAGAATGTATTGTTAGTTCTAATGAAAGCATGAAGTCTTTTCAAGAAAAAGTTGTAATATTAGAATTAAATCAAATTATGAAGAAAGAAATTCGAAAGGCTTTGAAATTGCCTCAACATTACAAGAACTTTAAGAAATGGTAATACAGCAACGAAAGTTGCAGCACTACGAAATAGTCATAATATTCCACGAATAAGTTTGTGATGTTGCAGAAAAAACGTGTGAATAAAATTGTACGGTAATCTGAGAAAAGTCAGAAAGCTACAACATAGTTGTAATATTGCAAAAATAAAGTGGTGATACTACAGGGTAAAAGGAAAACTTCATGAATTAAGTTGTAATGTTATAGAATAGTCACAGAGCTTTGAAAGTGCAAAACATTACAATAAAAAAAAATTTACAGAACGTTTTTCTACCACAAGTTGGAACATTGCAACATATAATAGAGTTGTAATGTGACAAGAATGATGTTTCTTCTACAAAATTCACAATGTATAGTAATACAAAATAGTCAATATTACATCAACATTGAATTATTACAGGAAAAAAAAAAAAGTATAAAAGTTACAAGAAATAAAGTTGGAGCATTACAAGAAAAGAACATTTCAAAGCTACAAAATAGTTGTCTATATATGATTAAAAAATGAAATGTTGTCATATTATGACACGTTAAGCTGCGAAACAGTCATAGTCCAAGAGTTGTGCTGTAAAATTACAGCAAAAATGTCATAAGGTTATGAGAATTAACTCGTGATATTGCATGAAAAAATGTTGTAACGTTTCAAGAATAGTCAAGATGCTCCAAGAAAAAAGTTGGAACATTACAACCAAATGGTTGTAATATTAATGTTACAGAGAAAATACGGTAGTAAGATTATGCAAATTAAGTTGTAAAATTACTTTGAATTTGGACACCTTTCGCATTCCGATCAGTCATTGTCCTTCAGAAAAATTTAAGCTTGGAATCACGACACAGTGACACAAAAGGGATGTACCGGTACCAAAACCGACAAATGACCTTTTTTAAACGTTATTTTTAGTGCCTTATAGTCAATTGAAGAGCGACGAGTAGCCCAAAAGCCAAATAAATCGGCCTTATAGCTAGATTTAGCCTTTAGCTTAGCATGTGACGTCAAGTACCCTTGCACCCCTAATACAACAGTGTACATCATGCTTGTGCTTACACATAGCGTGTTTTTTAATATTATTATTATTTCCTCTGTCTTGCATCAAGAATTCAGATCATGTGTAATAGAAACATTATCACTTGAATGATGATGTCATGATGATGATGATGATAACTTGTTTTTCCGTCTTGTTTTATTTCTAGCTTTCTATTTAAGTGAAGCTCATTTATAAATGTGTGTGGGGGGGGGGGGGGGGGGGGGACTTGTGAAACAGTTGTGATGTCTAGCTTGCAGGCAAGTGTGTAAGTGGTGGGGTTACTGTGGTTTAGTTACTGATGCAAGTTTTTGTTATGCAAAAAAATTAAAAGGGGGCTTGGGCGCGCCCTCCTTGTCTGTGCCCGTGGACCCCAACCCAGTTTGCATATTGTCATGAATATTAAAACGGGGGGCTCCACTCGGGTGTTTGTTTTGCTTTTTCTTCCAGAATTTATGGAAAATAAAAACAGAACAAAAAAGATGTGGTGGAAAAAAAAAATCTTTTGTGTGCGTGTAGTTCTTGGAAGACAAAACGGCAGACGCACACATTGTTTCCAGGGTCATTAGCTGCAGAAGCGCAGCACCACAGTGGGTCCTTACGATAACAATGCAAGCCTCATTTACATGCCGGCCGTTATGGTGTCGCACGTTAGCCACACGACACTTCTGAGTTGTAATTCCGAGTGTGTCCTTGGACTTTATTACATTTGGTAGTCCTAGAAGCATGCCTGTGATTCTAGGCCAGGGGTCTGCAACCTTTGGCTGTGGAGCCATGTGGCTCTTTCGTACTTTGTCCTGTGGCTCCCTGTGGATCTCTTACAAAAAAATAAAAAATAAATAGTATAAATTATATTTCTTTTATAAATATTTTTTTTTTCATATTTATTTTTTACATACTTATTTTTATTTTATTTAGATAAAATATTCTTCAAATGAATTGAGTCCAAAATTTTAAGTTGCCAATAAAAGGTAGGTGAAAAAGTTTTAAAACTGACCTACAGATGTCCGTAAAGAAAGAGGAAACACAAAAACTCACCATAAAATGGCAATGAAATTGCCAGAAATGTCTAAAGAAAGAACGTTCAAAAAGTATCCATGTCCAAAAACAAAGAGAACAAAAGCTGAAAAAATGTTTTGGAATTTCAAAAAAGTCAGAAAATTTATTTAAAAAAAAAAGGCAAAAAAAGAAAACCTTCAAAAAGTAACTATAAAATGTCCCAAATCAAAACAAGGAATGCAGAAAATTACCATAGAATGTACACAAAATTGTAAAAAAAAATAAAAAATAAAAATACCATTTCCAAACTCAAGATCTTTATTGGTTTTAAGAATATAATTTGTTAAATTTGTGAGATCAAAGATGCTGACGAGTAGGAAAATGATTGGAGACAGTTCGTTGGCACCCAAAGAAGCACCTTCAAACTTCGGGGATTATCATGCTATGTACAACAAGATCTTTATCGGGTTTAAGGGATTTATGATGTGTAGGTTAATGAGATCAAAGGCTGGACTATCCAAGATATGATTCTAGGCATTACTCAGACTTCCAAAAAAAGCTCCTTCAAACATAAGGGATTATGTTGGCGTCAAATCCTTATTGGATTTATGGGATACTGTGTATATGATGTGTAGTTCAGTTCCACTGAGTCCAATCCTTTTAAATAACCTCCTTTCAGACTTTAAGGATTGACAGAACCTTATTGATTTTAAGCAAAAAAAGGTCAGGGAGGTATGCACATGCAACCAGGCAGCACCTCGCATTTGCTTCCAGCTCATTCCACTTGCCAAAGTAAGAACCTTATAGATTTGGAATGCTTTATGATTCTCCCATGCTTGAGGAATCTGGGGGTCAAAGGTCATCTCTGTTACATGGACTGTCAAGAGTTCCTTTCCTGCTGAAACGTTCGTATGTTATTGTCGAGGATCTGAGTTTTATCGCTGAAATGAATTCTGTTCAAAATAAAATTTAAGAAAATAGTCATAAAATTAAAAGATTAAAGTTGTAGTAGCAAGAGCAAGATTCTAATTGATTTTAAGTAGGGTGTCCGGCATCGCATTACTTCAATAGTTAACTCTTGATTAATTAAAGTTTATATCTGTTCTGCTCTAAACGTACAAGTAAATATACAATAACATTTTGTTCTAAGTTTTCGTAATCTTAACGTAAAAGTGGAAAAATGTTAAACTAATGGAAATATGGCTGCAGTTTTTACTCATTGATACAGTAATTTCATAATTCAGAAAATTGAGTTAAAATTAAAAAGATGTACTGTACAGTAGAAAACAAAAACAAAAAAACTGTGATATTGATTTATGTTGAGGTGATTTTTCTTCCACTAAATGGCATAATTGCATTTGTCAGACATTGGTGACAGCTCCGTTCATTTTTCTTTTCATATTGAGCTGTCTATTCTTTAACTCTTTCAATCCCACGCATTTTCTGACAAGGTAACTCCAGAATCCCACCAGATTTCGCATATTTTCACCCATTTTCACTGCTTATTAGAATATTGTGTGCTATGACTAAATAGACATGGTTTGCACGTTTTTAAAACAACTTGAACCCAGTCTCCACAAATATATGCATCATTATTAAATTTGTCACTGCTAAATTTATGCGTTGCCGCTGGAATTCCCTCAGTACAGGATTTCCAAATTAAGAGATTGAAATTAGAATTTGTACGGTGAAAGTCATTTTTTTTTGGGGGGGGGGGGTTCCAATTTTGTAACATATGGATACAAATATTTGACAAGAATGAAGTCCGATTTTTAGGACAAATGATTAACAATAACAAAAAAGTCAATTTTTTTTTTACTTGAAAAAAAAGTTTTACAAAAAGTCGTAATTTCTATATGAAAAAAAAGACATTACGCAAAAATAAGTCTAGTCTTGTGAAAAGTAATATTACATCAATGACGTGATTTTTTTGTAAATGGTGTTAAAACAAATCTTTTTACAAGACTCAATATTGAGGTTTTAGGACAAAAAAAAATTTAAAAAAGACAACTTCACAAGAAGAAAGAGATTTTTTTTTTACCTTTTACATTACTAACAACCTAATCAGAAAAAAACTGAAGTAATATTAATGACAAAAAGTCTCAATTTTGAGGAAAAAAAAAAAAAAAACACCTCAATTTATGAGAAGAGAATGTTAGAATTTTACGAAAATAAAATTGCAACAATCAGGGAGAGAAATGTGACCATTTTACATGTTCATCACTTCTCCTGAAATGGAGGACGAAAAATCACGAGCTCATTTCAGGCCTGAAGAGCCAAATGAACGCCTTTCGAGATTTGACGTCGTACTGCAGCGCTTGAAAGCCCTCCATGCAGCGCACGAGGCATCGTGAGCGAACGAGCGTGAGTCTCCATTTACAGCTTGATTTACTGACTCAGGAGTTCCTGCGCCCCAAAAGGGCCGCTGAGACACTTCATTCAGGAAGCGTAAAGGTCGTGATATCATTTCCTGCGCTGCCAGTCCAGGAAACGGCGACACAGCTTTCCAGTTTCCGCTCGGGCTGACATCGGCTTCGAAACGTTTCCCCCCCCGTCGAAAAATTTTTCTTTTTGAAAAATGTGTGAGCGGCCTTTGCATCACTGCCTCAATAATTTTTGAAACAGCATTTACTGTTTCGTAAGAAAGTCGTCATCTAACCGTCTTGATTGCTGTGTTGCGGCAACATCCCGCTCCTGTGTATAGAATACACAGGCGGCTAAACAAGTGGATGTTCCAGGACGATGATTTGGAAGTAACAAGTGCCTGCCACTGAGATGCAGAGGTCAAGAGGTCGAGCTGGAAGTGGCTGGGAGCTCACAGTTATTGATTTCTCTCCGAGATGAGTGTTTCCGCAGCACAACATCTGGGTGAGAAGCTTCTTCGGCTTTTGAACTCGACTCTCTCTTCCACAATGTGTGGCCTCTGTGACCTCCACACAGGCAAACAGTTTTTTTCTTTCTATGCAGTGCACTGAACTGCATCGCGGAACAGGAACGTGAGGGTGTCAAGACCGCTGACCATCTTCAAAATTGTTTGATCAACCAAGACATGGTTAGTACACAACAAATCCCAGAATGTGTAATGTGTATGAAATTATTGTTATGATTTTTATTTTATTTTTTTTAACTCATTCACTCCCACCCGGCTATGTTACTGGATTTTGACTGATTTTTCAAGGCCCGCAGGATATTGTGTTTTATTGCTATAAAGACAACAAAAGAACCAACAAAAGAAAGATTAGAATCTCTTCTTTCAAAAGGAAAAAAAAGTATATTTTTATCTGTTTCCGTTTTGCAGCAGTTAACATTTGAATATAGCTAAGTTTCATTATTATTCAGAAATCTGTTGAAAAAAAAACTGGAGAAAAGAGCTTGTTGCAACATGGCCCTGGTGGATCTTTTATACTCTGCTGCCACCTGCTGGCCGTATTTTGTAATAACTTTGTTACTTGAAGCAATATTTTCAGATCAGAGGCTGCATCAAAGCCCTCTTATGCTTTAGCATTAAAAAAAACTAAAATGTTTTTGGGACCATAGCAATATTTAAAGAACGTTTTTATACGTTTTTGGGAGCAAATGAGTGAATTGGACTTGATCGTGCCCGCTTCCTTTCATCTCAGTCATGCTTCAGAATCATGAATACGACACGTTGACCGTCTATTGGTCACACACGTGACGTCCTTATCGCTAGCATGTGCGCCCGAGCGTCGGCTCGGCTGACTCGTGCTCTTTCCATGTCGCCGCTGCCAATGCTAACGGATGGAATGTGTCGCTGAGGGATAAGAGGGGAACAACGCAAGGAATGAGGAAGTAAGTGGGAAGCGGTCGGGACTTCCTTTGCGTTCCTGCTCCTCTTAGCTGGAATTCTAGTGAGGTGTGTGTGTGTGTGTGTCTTTGCTAAGCTCAACTGATCACTAAAGCAGAAATCAACACGCGCGCTATAATTAGCTTTGGGAAAGGGGCCCAGTTAGCGAGTGTTGCATGCGGAGGTCGCTGCAAGTGTCCGTGGACAAGCGGCGGGAAGTGCCACCTGATGTCTTTGTTGCCGGGCTCCCGCCAAGCGACTGTCAGGCTCGACCCTGTTGCCAGGCAACCTGTATCTTCTTTTTATTTTTTTTTCCCCCCCCAACATGCTAAAAAAGCAGTCAGGAAACAAGTTAACCCCGGGGGAGGCTTTGAACGGCGTCGTTAGGAAAACATCTGTATGCGTTCGCTCACTTTTAACGGGCCCGGCGGCTCAAAGGTGTGTTCCCTGTATAAACACGCTTCAAAGAGGTCGGCCGGCGGATCGAATGGACTCGTGGACAAGGTGCTACTTTGTCCAGGGAGAATCCACACCCCGTACATGAATAACTAACCCAACCCAGCTTCTTATTTTTCGTGGGGAGGACTTCACAGGGAATCTTCGCTTTCAAACAAAGTTCTGTTGCTACGGCAGCAACCTAACAACTCAACGAATTTATATGTAACTAACGCCCACACACGTCTAAACATGACATTCTGCTTAATATTGTCTTATTGAATTATGTATTAAGAGCAGCCACTTTGCCACTAACTGTCAACTGAAAATGACATCAGAGTCGCAGAGCTCAGGCAACAACCAATCACGGACGGGTCAGCTTCAGAAAACAGCAAGTGACAAAATGGCCGCCCTCTGAGATGGGTAATAATAGGTGGATTGTGCTGCTGGACGGAAAATAATTGAGAAGCACTGTCTTAAGCTAAGGTCGTCCTCCAAACTTTGCCTCTTCTGATGAAGCGTTGAATTTTCATGATCGTGTAGCCACCCGTGTGCCTCCATGACAACAATAACAAGCTTAATTATACTAAGTCTGTTACACACTCATGTATACACACACACAGTATGCGCATGGATTTAAATAACTACTTTTTTTTTTCTTTTTTTTTTCATTTCGCTGCGGGTTGAGCGCAAGTATAATATATATGGTAATTATAGTGTGCGTGGGCTGGTAGCATCTTGCACCTCTTTCTCGTCCTTCATTAGATCTATTTCCCCCCCAGCGTGGTGTCATGTCTTTGTGTGCGCGCGCGTGCGCGTCGACTCGTACGGCTGCAGTTGAGACGCGAGGCAGCAGACAAAAGGAGCATTGAGGCGCCCTCGCGGTCACCCCGAGGCCGCGGCGGCGATGGCGGCGGTGGCGGCAACAATGGCGACATTGTTTGATGTCAGCGCCTCGGGATTGGGCCTCCGGCTCGGAATATTAAACATGCCAACACAAAAGGGCCAATTTAGCCATTGGGGCATATTGCGCTTGAAATGTGATTTTAGTTTGCTCTGATGAGTGTGGTACGCAAACGTACCAAAAACAACCTAGCTTTCTATGAAATTTTCTAGATAGGTGACACTTTTGGGGGGTTTTTTGTTTGTTTTTTAACTGGATGGATATATCTATCAGCGGCACGGTGGTTGAGTGGTTAGCACGTCCACCTCCCAGTACTAAGGACTCAGGTTCGAGTCCAGGCTCCGGCCTTCCTGGGTGGAGTTTGCATGTTCTCCCCGTGCCTGCGTGGGTCTTCTCCGGGTACTCTTTTATTCTTGCAATACTTTCAATTTTATTGTATTTTCACTATATTCGGACTTCACGTTCATTCTTCTTTTAACTTTATTCTCATAATTGTTCAACTTCATTCTTGTTAAAATACAAGTTTCTTCAAATAATGTTTTGACTATTAATTTACTAAAATAATAATAATAAAATCCCACGATTTAGATGCCTATTTTCTACTAAGTGTTTGTTGGAATCACTTTGCATTGGTGACATTTTGGAAAACAACTTTTGGGAGATGAAACGCTGCAAAGCTCTTTAGGCTTTTAATATTGTCATTGTCATGCTGAAAATGAAATGGGGGGACATCAAACATGTGGCACTAATGAGTTGCTAATTGTTTTGAGAACGTCTCGCATTGAGCAACATGAAGTCAACGTCAAAGCGTCCAATCAGCTTATTGACAAACCTGTTAGACAATCCGATCAAGCCAAATTGATTTTCCTCTTGAAGCTGATTTGCGATGGACTCGTCATAATTTTCACGCCTCTCCGCGACGGATTGATTCCGTTATTGATCGTTCATTACGGCCGCCCGCCGTGTGTGTTTTTGCCTCTTTTATGACGACTCAATCGTTGCTTTGACTTTGACGTCGGTGACGGTCGAGAAGGAAGATTAGCGGAGAGATGAACCCCGGCGCACTTTCATCAACCTTGCACTTTTCGTCGGCTGCGTACGTGACTGTAATTAAAACGGCTGCTTGTCTTAAAGTGGCCAATGCAAACAGGCTGGTGTGAGAACGAGCACGCAGGTGCAAGCAAATTGCACCGAGCGGCCATGTTTATTTTTGTGTCAACGCGCCTGGTAAAGGAAACGTTACAAGACCGACGTGTGATTGAGTGTTTGTAGAATTTTTATTTATTTTTTTTTCAAAAAAGCCTTTTAAAGAAAGTTGACTGGCAGCTGACCTTAGAGGAAATACAAATGCTGACCACACTGTTTGCTTAAAGCCTTAAAATACGCTACTTGGGCACAAAATTAGGTACACCTGCACAGACTTGACACAAAAAAGTACACCTCCACTTGACTTACAAGTTTTTCCAGATATTTTTTTTTTTTTCAAATGGTGGCAGCAAACGTCAGCAATTCTTCCAACAAGAGGCAAAGACAAAAATTAAACAGTGAAAATTTCGCATTGCGTGTTTATTTCAACCAAATAACTTTGGAAAGTTTACTCGCCTAATGCTAACACACAATGAAAAAGACCAAAGACCAGCTAACAAAGCTACATTTTCTTTGAACATAAGACACATGTAGACAGAAAATATACAATAACAATTGTCATAGGCTTGCTTATTTTTTTTGTCTTCTCTGAAAAATGGCTTATATTACTGAAATACCTAACTGAATCTAAATGAAGCTAGTCTCGGAAAAATACGGACTACTGTCCCCACAATGTTGCTTTTTTTTTTTTTTTGGTCATAACTTAACCACTTCTATCTCGTAAAAGTAATATTTTGATTTTGTTTAGAAAAGTGGTGAAGTTGTTTGTGTAATAGCGCAACTTTATTCTTGTCATAATTTCATTTTACTTTTGTGCTGTTTTTTTCCCCCTTTTTTGCAGGGGTGTGTGACATAATTTGTAAAATTACTGTGTAATAATTTGTGTAAAATTACCTAAAATAATAATAATTACCTAAAAATAATTCTGATTATGACTTTAAAATTCATATATTTTGTGTTTGGTTTGGAATAATTTAGTTTTAAATCTATTTAAATTATCAAATCTATTTACATAAAAAAAAAAAAACATTTTCATAATTCATTGAGTTTATTCAAAATTTAGCAGTAATGCATTTATTAATAATGCATATATATGTGTGGAGACTGGGGTCAAGTAAAATTTTTGCACATTTAAAACGTGCAGAATTTCACATTACTTCATGTTAAAGATTAAATTTCTCTTATGAAAAGAAAAATTCACTGAACTGTCACCAACATCTTAAAAAAATGTAATTATGCCATCTAGTGGCAGAAAAATTACCAACGCAAATCAATATCACACTTGTTTTTATCCATTACATCTTTTTAATATATATATATATATATATATATATATATATATATATATATATATATATATATATTGTTTTTCATCGTTCCTGATTCTTTTTTCACCTTTTGTCTCGCGTCTTCTTCACACATAACGTGTAAGTGCAAAGAGTGTCAGACGTGTGTGCATGGGTTTGCATGTCTGTCGCCTTGAATTTTCAGACACCCCAAAGCCCCCACGCACAATACACCCCCCCATGCTGCCTTTGACCTCAGCCCCCATGCACAAAAAGTTAACCTTTCACATGATGAGAAGGTCACACAGACTCTTGAAGGGGGAGGTCAAGGAGAGGCTGCCGACAAGGACGAGGCAATGGGATGATATCGCATTTGGAGACTGACAATTTACATCTTCTTACAATGTAAACAAAAAAAAAAAAAAGTGGTTATGTTTGGATGTTATAGTTGCAAACCTGTTACAAACTGAACTTCCTCAGAGCAAGTGATCTGTGACAGAAAAAATACCACACACACATTGCCAGATGGGCTCGTGTCCCCCCCATTGCCAAACAAATTAAGTTTGGCCCCCCTGGCTCCCAGATTAATATTCAGGCAAAGTACTGCCTCAATATAATTGAATCATAATAACATGAATGTACAACGGGGGCTACTTTAGATGCAGCCATCATGTGCACGTGCACGCACACATGCACATGCGTGCGTCATGCTTTGGTTGCCAGTTCTGTATGCTGTCATAAATAAATAAAGCGAATGGCTGTTTTTCTGCAGATCACCCGATTTTTTTAAATGTCACATTTGGTACTCCTGCACTCATAATAATACTCAATTTCCCTCTAGATTTCTCACAAAGTTCCTACTGTGCCTGAAAAAAAGATATATATATATATATATATATATATATATATATATATATATATATATATATATATATATATATATATATATATATAAAATCTATTTATATTCACCATATTTAAAAAAAAAAGTAAAAAAAAAAAAATTTTCACTGAATTTCAGACCAATCTATTCTAAAAGGAAAATTTGGAATTGCACCACATGGGTCCGCTGTTTTTAAGCCCAAATGTTACAAAGTTGTGATTTCTCATGAAGAAAAAGTCAAGATTGACAAAAAATTCTCTGTTAGCTAAACAAATATTATATTTTGACAAATGGCTACTATTATTTGCCTATTAAGTTTCAAAGTGATGATCAATACTAACACAGTTCTATTGACTTGAAAATTCTCGCACAATTTCAACGATGTCTGCAAGAAGAAAAACTTAAAAAGTTACAAAAAGTTACAAGTTTGTGTAATAACTACCATTTTTTTTTCAACTGTTGAAATAGAACGTATTTATATGTTTTTTGGAGAAAATGAATTAAAAGTCATATTCACTTGAAAATTCTACACAATTCCTGTCCTAAAAAAATGACATAAAAGTCCGATTTCTCACACAGTTCCAGCTTAATGATTCGGCCTAATGGAATTTTGCCATGTGGAAAAGTCTGTTGCGAAACCTGAAAGTTGCAAAATTCTGAATCCTTATCCAATAATTCATACGGACTTGAAATTTCGAACACAATTGAAGATGCAGAAGCGTATTGGTCCCTCTGCTCGAGTCCTCTGCTGCTATTTCAGCGCAGCTGCTGTATGTTCCACATATGCTCCCTTGGGTGGTCGGTACGCTATAGGTGAATCTCATGTAAATTTCCCTTTGATGAGAAGAGCGTTTGATAAGGTATGCTGTCTGAGTGAATAGCGTCCTCGTTATCTTGCACATATTATATTATATTGTATTATATTGTCCATCTTTGTCTCCAGTGCCTGTATGTGAAAGAAAATAGCTTCTATATATCTTTTTATTATGTTCCAGAGTATCAACATGTGTTTGTTCTCAAGCATTTTTTGTCTACAATATGTTTACAACCGTGTCAGCATGGACAACGCAGGTTAACAGAATTGCGCTCTCTAAAATGTGTGTTGGGATAAAATAAATAGACAAATAAGCCGCCGTGCTCGCCGATGCTGCAGGTTTCCTTGTATTGGCCTATTATAGTTTCTATTATAGATTGTCATTATAGTGTATTTTTATTTCATTTATGGGTTTCTTTTTTTTTTAGGTAGTTTTTATTAGTTTTCAGGGTGGTTCTGTTATTTTTCCAATTACAGTAATTTGTTATTTTAAAAATGCTTGGTTGTAGTTTTGTTTCAGAATGTGTTTTTTTTTTTTTTTTTTTTTTTTTTTAAATGCGTATTGTGCGCAATATTTAATAAAGACCATGGTAATGTGAAAAAAAGTAACACATTTCTTAGCTAGTGTTGCATTTCGGCTGAGTGAAATGAAAAAGCAGGCGAGCTGAGTCATTGGAGTCAAAAGTCAAGCACGAAAAATTGTCGCCTAGGAGTGACATCATCTGAAGGCGCTTTTCTATTGGCTGCTGCTAGATGACATCACTTCTGTGTGACACACTTTCAAACGTCCTTATTCGGGTTAATATCGAATTAAACATACTTAAAAATACATTTATAATCAAAACCAAAGGTTCATGTATTAAATTACTTACCAAAGACTAAATGAAGAACATTTTCGCTATAATTATAGTTTTTGTTAGTTTTGTAAACATAAAATGTAGGGGGTTTTTTGCAGTTATTTTTTTTTTTTAAAGCATTTTCGTTTTTATTAAATTTTGTTAACAAGCATTGCACCTGCGTGTCAATGTCTCTTAATACCTCGAACACCAGAATCGTACACAACATCGTTTTTATGGCACCTTGCATCTTCGTCGGCTGAATAGTATTTTAATAATGTAGGTTTTGGTGATGAACACCTCTGTGAGTGGAAGACACGTTAAAATGTATTTCCAAAGTCATGTAGAGCATGTGTTGTTAAAATAAAAATGAATAAGCTGTTCAGAAAATGGATGGATGTATTATTAAAAATTTAAAAAGGTATGTAAGCAGTTCAGAAAATGAATAAATGAATGACTATGTAAACTTGTGGTTCACCTGGTGAATGAAAAATAATTTTTAAAAATTCTAGTAGCAACTGGGTATTAACATACTCAGCAAGGTTTTACTAGAAATTGACAGTTGTTGATTACATGTGAAGTGCCACAAAGCTCTGACCTAATACCCCTTTCTTTCACTGTTAATACATGACCAAGTGTAAAAAAATAAAATAAAAATAAAAATAAAAAAATTTTTTTTTTACTCAGCCTAATTCTAGGTCCACAGTATTAAAGTAAAAATGCACTTTTTCCGTTGAACCTGCTGCTGAATAGAGCGTTGAATCGGGTCAAAGCGGCTACCACCTGGGCTCACACATGCATTTATGTGCGCTCATGCGAGGTGCCGCCAGTAAACAGTGACTCACAGTAACACTTAAAAAAAATAAATAAATAAATAAATAAATAAATCTAGAGATCCTAATGTGGAGCAACCTAGCACTTAGCATCAAATTGTCAGCATCCAGAGGGGCTTTGAAAGGTCATGTCAACACTCATCTGTGCATGAACAGAAAACTGTTTATTTTGTGAAGGAAAAAAAAAAGACATTCAACATACATGTTTCTTATTTCCTGAAATGTTTAAACCTCGCTTTTTGAGACACTGAATATTGATCGTGACTCACGCATGCACACGCTTCTTCTGTGCTTCCTGTTGTCTGGCTGTCACACTCTCAGGTAGCGGCGCAGAAAGAGGAGGTGACAAGAACACATCTACACAAACCACTTAATATCTCATCTAGCTTTTCTTTTTTTTTTTTTTTTTTTAGCGGCTCTCACACCTCCTCTCTGTCTCACACCATTTGTGTGTGCGTGTGTCACAGTCAGGGTTCACCGGCGGGTGAGCTGGCAGCGCCGCCATGTTACTGTATTCTCCATTTGACTCTGACTGTTGACTCACTCCTAGATTTGTTTTTGTATATTTTTGGCCGAGCTTTCTCGCCCCTGGTGTGTGAGGAAACGCCATATGGTTTATACGGCCTGCTATAATTCATGATATTGTTGTCATATTGACCTCGCTTGCATATTACAGCATTTTCTGTCATTTTTGTGGGCGCCCATGTTAAAATATATACTGGATATGGAAGTGAATGTGAAAAGCAGCAAGATTAGTCAGCAGCGTTATGTCATTAAAAAAAAAAATACTAAAATACTGTATAGGCCTACATAATCTAATAGTCTATAATATAGGGAGACTGGGGCTAGTTGTATCACTTTTAATACTTTTGTATATTTCTTGGAATCAATACATCATATATAAACAAAATGTGTACCAGATGAAAGACCAAAGTCTCAGGTATGTTTTTTGTATTCATGTCATTTTCATACTTTGTGTCAGTGCATATTTAAAAGCCATCAAATAGAGGTAGTGAACGTGACAGGTTGCCCCACTAATGGGTAAGTTGTCACACTATAAGGGGTAAGATGTCACACTGAATTTTAGTACTAATAAAACATGGACAAAATTATATTATACCATATTCTCCTGTTTTTTTGTTTGTTTTACAGAGAGAAATTGTTTAATTAATCTAAAAAATATAGCATAGTTATTGAGCAAACTTTAACATAAAATATTACGAAATGGATGAAAGTCTGTAGGAACTGCTGACATGTGGACATGTAGAAAATTGCAATGTGACAACTAACCCTGATACAACGAGCCCTGGTCTCCCTATAAAGCAGGTGGGAATTAAATACAACTGCACTACTATATACTGAGTTTGAGTTTAGTTTATTAAAAGGACAGTGTGCAGTAACATTATGTTACAGATTGTATGAAGACACCGTGGATCAACAATACTACATGAGTTGGGATAAAAGCAACATTAATGGAGTCATGTACATGCAATTAGTGAGAGCAGTGTCGTTTGACATTTTGTGAAATTTGGGCAGAAAAATTCCGCCTTTTGGTTGCCTCTGCGATCGAACGGCAGCCTCCGCGCAGGCAGAAATCAAGTCCATCTAAATAAAGCCTGGCGCGGGCCCTCCCACGGCCGGCCCTCTCAAATTGCATAAACGCTTTCCCCCTGTCACTTTAATGCGACGCCTCAGCGCAGCGCGCGTGATTAAATGCGCGCTGCTGTGCGATTATGGTCGTAAAGGGACGGGACGAGATGGGGAAGCTGTCAGCCGCCGCTGCTTGTGCGCCATGTGGCAAGCCGTCATTTTCAGACGTTATCGTGCCCGCCGCTCGTCTCAACTGCGGGCAGCTTGGTTGCGACTAATCCGCGTTGTGTTCTATTGCTTTAAAAAACAAAAATGCTGCCACCTGCTAGTCATTTTTTGTAATAGCTACAATTGCTTTAAGCCACCTCTTCATGTCAGAAGCTGCATTAAAGCCTTCTGTATGCTCTTGCATTAAAAAAACAACAACAACAACAAAAAACATTAAAAAAAAACGTATAAATCCGTTTTTGGGAGTGAAGGACAAAGTATTAAAAGACGTGTTTACACGTTTTTGGGTTTGAATGAGTTAATAGAGAAATGTGTGTATCAAGACATTCACTAACAACTAAAAAAAAATAAAACTTAAAAAAAAGACATTCACTAACAACAGTATCGACAATGAGGACCTCTTTGACAAAGGCCAAACATTCAATGTTCATAAAATGTCCAAAAACAAAAGAAGACATCTTGAAAATTACCGTAAAATGGTCACAAAATTTCCAAAAGTCAGAAAGTCAGATTTAAGAAAAGGCAGGAAAGAAAATATCTAAAAAGTAACCATAAAATGTCCAAAAACAAAAGAACCAATCAAAATTGTTAGAATTTTGACAGAAAGACAAAAAAAAAAAAAAAAAAGTCTAAAAAATGTATGGAAAAAGTATGAGTTTTTTTTTTTTTAAATAACTAAAAAACTAATCCAATAACGGAAGATAAAAGGTAGAAGAAAATGAATCTCAAAGTATTGGATGCTAAATATTTTTCAGTTTCAGTTTCATTCATCACAATGTTCATTTTTTTTTTTTTAGTGGCCCCAGACTAATTTTCTGTTATTTATTTGGTGTAAAATGGCTCTTTTGACAGGAAAGGTTGCTGACCCCTGCACTAGGCTTTATACTAGGGCTCCCTTTTCTTTTTATTGTTGTTGTTGTTGTTGTATAACACGCAACACAGGTTCTTACCAAAATTGAAAAGACTGACATTTGCATTGACGATGTTATGGCCTGTCACCCTGACTTTGGGGGGGAACAAAAAAAAGGATGTAAAAGTTGAAAGCAGTTAAAAATCACAGACAAAAAGTCGACATTAATAATTAACTGTAAGTGAATGTTTTGTTGTTTTTTAATGTGAAAGTAATGGCTTTTTTTAACTAGGTCATTGTCATGAAATGTAAACAGACTCCAGTCACTGAAACTATACTAACTCCCCAAACTCCTCATTCCCCTAAAGTGCATTCACATTTCCACTGTAGTATCAACGTAATAAATTGTACCAGATGTCCTATTCTGTCCCAAGAGGGCCATACATTCACAGTAACACACGCACACACAGATGACTGGTAACTGTGACTGCACACGCCCGCAACGTCACTTTTCCCGCAGGCCTCCAGCCAATTAGTCGACTGCCGAGCGAGAGCGGAAGAGAGAGCGATGCTAATGCAAGCAGTTGTCTGGCGGAAAAGCCCAAAAAGGCGGAGTTCCCTCTCCTCGCTTAATCTTCTTCCAATCTGCCCGCTAATCCTCACCCACACCCAAACAAATCCCAACAGGTAAACCAAGACGTTGCCGGGCGGAGAAATCGATCTTAGTGAGCCAGACGGGCTCTTTGAATCCACTGGAGAGGAACAAGTCACTTTACTCACAAGAGTGAATAAAACGTCAAGAATAGTTCAGTGACAGTAGCAAATGAATAAACTCATGGGATTCCAATTGGGGAGTCCAAGATGGCATCACAAAGGATCATGGGAATAGTAGCAACTGTGTTGCTTATGTGATTGTTACAGTTGTACCGTGTATTATATTACTTTATGTTTTATTATATAACTTGAGGCAAATGATATAGAAAGCACACATTTTAAATAATGTAATGGGATTTCAATTGGGAAAATCCAAGATGGCTGACTTTGTGGAACTACATGGGATTATGGGCGTTGTAGTCATCACTGTTGAAAGTGGAGGTGAGGAGCGAAAACTGTACTCATGTTAGAGTAGTTACTTTAGAATATGACTAGTAAAAATAAAGAGTAGTCTTTCAAATACTTGCTTTAAAAAAGTATTTACATGAATATGATTAAGATGCTTTTTTTTGTACAGTACACGTGTACGAAATTTTTAAATTAACCAATCAACCAACAAAAAAAAAAAAAGAAAAAAGTCTTGACCTCTTGAAAATGAGTGTAATTATTAAAAACAAATAATTAATTTGTTGGTTGATTTACTCAATGTAAACAAAATAAAAATATAACATATTATTTTACTATTATTAGACAGCTTGTATAACTAATATACAGTATACAGTATTGTATGTGTGTATTAAAAAAATACAAATTGTGTTTTGTGGATGTGCGTGCGGCGGCACGGTAGTCGAGTGGTTAGCACGTCCGCTTCCCAGTTCTGAGGTCTCCGGTTCGAGTCCAGGCTCGGACCTTCCTGGGTGGAGTTTGCATGTTCTCCCCGTGCCCGCGTGGGTCTTCTCCGGGTACTCCGGTCTCCTCCCACATTCCAAAGACATGCATGGCAGGTTAATTGGGCACTCCGAATTGTCCCTAGGTGTGCGTGTGAGTGTGGATGGTTGTTCGTCTCTGTGTGCCCTGCGATTGGTTGGCAACCGGTCCAGGGTGTCCCCCGCCTACTGCCCAGAGCCAGCTGAGATAGGCGCCAGCAGCCCCCGCGACCCTTGTGAGGAATAAGCGGTCAAGAAAATGGATGGATGGATGGATGGATGTGCGTGCACATTGTGTGTGTGTCTTCAGCATGGACAAAAGTATTGGGACGTTCTCCCGTAGAAGTTTTCTTTTTTTTTTTCTTTTTTTTTTTTTGCATCTAAAAATCTTCAAGGCTCTTCTGTAAAAAGCATTTCTGCAAAATATTGACTTTGCTTCTTCTCGTCATTGCGACAAGGTCGTTTGCGTGTGTCCAAATCTCGCCAGGTCGGAACACAATGGCACGTTTGGCCGTCCTCTTCCTCTTCCGTGGTCAGACTCGCTTCTCCCCCGCTTGTGTTTACCCTGCACACATATTGTCTGTACACACATGTACACGCACACACAAAGTGCACTGTTGAAATGGGTCCCCGGGAAAATTGGATCCTTTCCACAGCTTAAATTCCACAGAGTTAGAGGCATGCAGTTGCCTAGCAACAGCAGTTCTGTATCCACTTATTTTTATTTTTTTTTTATGTTTTTGCATATTATTCCTATTTTGACTCAGACCTACAAAAGTTAAACACTCATGAACGGCCACTACCTGTCTGTAAACAATATTGATTGCTATGTGAACAAGAATGTAAATTCTCTTCCATACTGTATGATGTGACATTTTCTTTAAAGACTTACGACATACTTAAATACCTGTTGAAAGAATTCCAAATGCGGGTGTTACCTTCCTTTATTGAATTGGTCGAAAAGTCTGTGAATCGACTATTAGCGTGTTTAGTAAAGGGCTCCCACCATTATTAAAACAACTACTATGGTGACTTAAATGATATTTAATCATTTGTTTTTATTTTTCTTCTATGCTGGTTGTCAAAATAACTAACTAGTCAAATCTATAGAACAAAATTTTCTAGTCTTTTATTTTTGACAAACCAAACAGGAATATTGAGTTTATGTAGCTAACTTAGATGTTGACCAGATTGATCAATCACAGAGAGGTTATCTTTAGAAAGGAGAAACTATAGGGGAAATTGTATGTTACGGTTTGCTGAGTTACTCCAATTATATCAAACGGTTTTAGGATTTTCATTTTAAAATACCACTAAAGTGTATGTTGGTCTAATTTTTCTATGTAACATGACAATATTAACATGCTAACAGAAAGAGGCAGGCCAATAATAGTATCAATTCATGCTTTTATACAATATCATCAAATAATGAGAGACCTGGTCATGCTAACGTCACATGCTAACTACTTGCCTCGGCACCCAGAAATTCTCTCTTCATGTGAAATTGTTGATTACTTTTTGACATTTACGCTAACTGTAAAATTATCACGCTTTAAAAGACTAAATGTGAAGAAGTCATTTTGGTTGGGTGTCATTCGCTAGTCTGCTAGCTAGCGTGAACACAAACGTAAATGTCAGCATGATTGAAATCATTCAAGATGGAAAAATGAGATAGTTTCTCGCATATGTTAGAGTACCAACTGGAAGACAAAAACTAAGAGCCTAAATGTGAGGTTTTGTTCACTTTTCTACAAAGCAAAATGGTCAAAGACTGAGTCAAGCTAGTAGGCCAATCACATGCTAATTAGCTGTATAGGTATCATGAATTGTTCTCTCCTTATTACTTTTTGACATTTACACAGCTGAAACGATTAGTTTCAGAATATATGAGAGGCATTTTATGCTGAGAATGCTCGCTAGCCAGCATGGACACGTGGAAAGTAAATGTCAGCTTGAATGAAACCTTTAAGAAAGAAAAACAATGCGATAATTTGTAATTGTTAGCATGCTAACATTCACTTTACTGAAGCAAAATGGCAAGATGCCTGGTCATGCTAACATTACATGCTAATTAAGTGCCTAGCCACCCTGAAATGCTTTCTTCATGTGAAACTTTTCATTACTTTTTGACATTTACCTAGACTAAACAACTAAAACGACTTGGGAAATTTATAAAATTATGTAAATGTCAAATGTAGTTATTTTAATCTATAAACATCTTTAGGCTGTGGATCCTTGCGAATACAGACACAGTGAAAGTAAATGGCAGAGTAAATAAAGCAATCGAGGAAAGAAATACAATCACAGAATTCACATATTTAGCGAGATTTCGCTCACTCACTTTGAACAAACAGTGCTATTTTTTCTTTCTTTTTTCCAGATGCTTTCCAAGGATAGAAGGAAGATAATTAAAGTAAAAGTCGTCTCTGCTTATCGCTTTCTTCCCGCTTTGATCGAGTTCCCCGCATAACAAGGCCCCCGGGCCCGACGCTACAAGAAAGTGCAAAAATCCTAATTGTGATTGTGTGTGCGTGCGGGGGTGGGTGCGCGTGGGTGTGTGTGTGTGTATATGTGCACACTAACACTAGTGTGTACATGTTAAAAGTATGCGCTGATTATTGTCTTAATTATGTCAGACACCAAATTTGGCCTCAGGGATTAATTTTTCATGAGCTTTTTCTGTGTATGTTGCTGGAAAGCTTTCTGCTCTCTAACAGAAGATATTGCATTAGCATTTTTGCGTGAATGTTTAATTGGCATAAAAGTGCTGATACTTTTCAGCAGGATTTACTGAACTGCAGGATGGGGCTCCAAGTAGCTTGCACTGCATTGTTTCTAGTCAATGTGTTTATTTCCATTGTAAAATATTTTCTGTTATATTTTAAGAAAAGGCGAATATATCACTCACAATATTATAACTGAATTATCAACTCTACTTTGTTTTTGTTTTGTTTTTGTTTTTAAAAGTTTAATAAGAGAGGATTCAGATTTTTTTTTTTAAAGAAAAAAATGTAATTTGAAAATAATTATTTTTCAAAACGGAAATCTTATTATTATGATTTTTTATTTTTAGGAAAAAATGTCAAAAGAAAAAATATGAGCTAATTTTTGGTCTCAAATCATAATAAGAAATTTTTTTCATCAATCATAAAAAGATTCAGAAAAAAAATCTTGATTTATATATTTTTCTTATATCTTTTCTTGAAAGTCAATCAGATTAAAGTACTTACTTATTCAAAAGGCTAAAAGTTATCAGATGTTTTTTTTGTCAAATACTGTTAATGTGTATCTTTTGTAGAAAAAAAAAGTAATTAATACAAGATTCTTCTTTTTTTTTTAGCAAAGATATTTTTCGAGAATATTTTTATAGTCAAAGATAAAAATCAAAATACTACAATCATTTTTTTTCCCTCAGGAAAAAGTCTCTTGCTGTTTTTTTGTTGTTTTTTTTAGTCAAAATTTCACGTTTAAGTATGTTTATTTATTTATTTCTGAAGAAAGAAAGAAAGGTCAATTATGTGGAGACTATTTTTTAAGAAAAAAAAACATTGAAAATCATAGAATATATTTGTATTTTAGGGTAAAACCCCTGAATTTTACATTTAAATTATAAGATTAAAGTTGTTTTTTTTTGTTTGTTTTTTGTCACTGTTTGGAACTTCTATAAGTTTACTTCTTCCTTGTTTTGATGATAATAATAATGATACTTCTAGCGATATCAGTGGCTTGAGAATACACAATGCAAACGTTTGATTGTAAACTGGCCACTTAAGGGCAACGTCTGGGGTCAAACGGAGGGTTTCTGCAGGGTGGGGGGTGTTCAGCGGGCGGGGGTCCAGCCAAAGCGTCTCCCCGGGGAGGCGGCGCGTCTGCGTTGATGCTTTTCCCGCTCGTCTGAAGTCTGCCAGCTGCTATCTGGTTACTCCTTGAAGGCCCACCGTGATTAGCCTGCACTCGCATTCCTCGGCCCCCCATTTGCTGCAACCCGCGCAGACATCCAGCAAACTCAGCAGTACACAAAGCAGCGCTAATAATACAAACACAAAAATGACAGACAGCAAAATGCTCCACCAACTTTTATGAGCAAAAACTTAAACGGCAACAAATTTGCCAATCCAAAAAATTAAGACTTTTCTGTCATATTGCCTATGACAGAAAAATCTGTATAGTGTATATATATCAGACCACAATATATGTTTCCGGTTTTCCTTAGTTTGCTTAGTCAACTTGGTCATCTTTAGAAGAGGTTTCCTTCGGGGATGACTGATCAAGTTGGTGCAGTGTGCAGCATATGGTCTGACAAGTGAAAGAGACGTGATGCGACTCATTTTCAGCCCTGAAGTTTCATGAATCAGACCAGCCCACTTTAAGTCCATCAAGTTTTAATGAAGTTTTCAATTTCACCCTTATTAGAGCATCAATCTAAAACAGCTATCCAGTTTGCTCCAATGGTAGTCATATTACATTTCATCAAAAATCAAATTAACAATTGAATGTGCCCACAAGATCACAGTGTTTATTTGAACCAGTATAACAACATAAATAAAATGAGCAAAAGTACTAAAAGGCACCAATTGGCAAATATTCACAACATGGGGGTAAGAAATTTGACATGTATGAAAAGTAGCACGATTAAAGTAGCAAACACTGCATTTCCTGTTAATGCTCTTATTTTGATACCTATTCACAACATTTCCGGTGCACTACTTAGTGGACTGACGCTAACTTTATCTTTCCCATCATGCTTAGTGGCAAGTAATAGTTGTGACTTTGTAATGCCTCTTTAATTAGTTATTTTGTACAGACAGGATGAATCATAAAATGCAATAAAATGCTAACTTTTATGTATAAAAATTCATAGAAAATATTGAAAAATGTTAAATTGAGAAACAAGAGGCGTATCTCATACGGGAGGCACAGCGCTATACTATACCACACTGATTTTTGAGTACATCGGTCACATGACCTGGATGCTATTGAGCTAAAATGCTACCTTTTTGTGTATAAAAATTCATAGAAAATATTGAGAAATGTGAATTTGAAAAACAAGAGCCATATCTCATGCGGGAAGCCCAACACTACTATTCCACATTGATTTTGAGTACATTGGTCACATGACCTGGATGCTATTGAGCTAAAATGCTATTTTTTGTGTCTAAAAATTCATAGAAAATATTGAGAAATGTGAATTTGAAAAACAAGAGCCGTGTCTCATGTGGGAAGGCCAGCACTACTATCCTACACTCATTTTTATTACATTGGTCACATGACCTGGACGCTATTGAGATAAAATGCTAAATTTTAAGCATACAAATTCATAGAAAATATTGCAAGTTGTGAAGTCTGTTGAGAGTTGTCTGCATGAAACAATGTGTATGCTTCCTTCTGTTTTGAACATGCCAATAGTGGTCTTGTGTAACGAACGGTCTGCTGAACGTTTGTCCAGTTTGTTGTTACTGGTCAACCGGTGTCATCCGCACGTACACGTCAGTCACCTCGCACAAAACTGTGAGGGCAGAGCAGTCACCTCTTCCTCTTCCTTCCTGCCCGTGAACCGGGCGACCAATCGTCTTTTGACGACGTCGTTGCATTATTGAAGTCAGCTGTCAGTCGGCGAGGCCGACGTCGGGGGTGGGGGGGGGGGGGGGGGGGAATGTCATTTCCTTGCGTCATGTTATTGAAAAAGGATATTGTCGGCTGTCTCGTGGCGATATTGCAGCCATCAATCATATTTCGTCGGTCGTGTTCACTGACATTTTCTTGAGTTATCCTCCTAATAATGCTGCACACACACTCAACTTATAGAAATGTACATAGGAATAGGAGGAAGGTGATGGTAATTTGATTTGATGCAAACAAGCAGGGAATACATCATCAGAGAATTATGATGGAAGTCATCAGTGCATCAAAACTAGCCAAGGGTGAAAAGCCTCTCACTGAACTTGCAGCCTATGAAATCACTGAAGGAACATTTTCAGTCCTCTAAAAGCTCATGAAACAGCTTTGATTGTGCATAAAACGTGTATCCGTTTCACTTCTACTCAATATAAGTCTTAATCTGAACAGGAAATATTGGATTTGGTATGGGATTGAGATCAGATTTCTTGTTTTTAAACACACAAAATCTAATGTCATAAAGTAAAAATGATTTGATTTATCACGAAAAAAACACGTTTTTTTTGTTGTTTTTTTGTAAGGGGTGGGATCATTCAGATGTTTTTTTTTCCTATGCAAAAGGTGCAACATTATGTGAACGAAAAACAAACAATTAGATGTCAATATAGTAAAATTAATACTTTAAAACTTTTCTTTTAATTAAACTGACCTTTTTGTCCAAAAATATGTCTTTATGTACTATATATATATATATATATATATATATATATATATATATATATATATATATATATATATATATATATATATATTATGGCTTTACTTCTTGCAATAAAATTAGTTATAATCAAAAAGTATTTTCTTCCCACAAAAATAAAACCTTGCTCATTACATTGACTTGGTTTTTTTTTAAATACTTTATATGATTTATATGTTTTTTATAAATTAAAAATTATTATTTTTAAAAAATCTAACTTTTTTTCTTTTTCACATTGCCATTTCCCACCTCCCAAAATATAACTTTATTTACTTGTAAGAAAAAAAATTCACAAAATTATAGAAAGTTGTCTTAAAAAAAATTACATTATAAAAATATTATTGGGAAAAAAAAAAATTTTACACTTTCGAGATTTTGTTTTTTTTCTCTCTCACAAATACTAAAAACAGCCTACAGTATATATTATAACTAATATATATATATGTATTTTTTGTTTGTTTAGAATATTCGTGTAAAAAGATGACATTTTTACTCACAGGTGTGTTTGTACTTCTTGTGAAACTTGATTTTCATGTATTTACTTTTGTCCCATAAGAATGCTGTATACTGTACAATGTTTCATAGTTTCAATTTAGAGTTGCACGCCTTCAGTGTAATACTGTACCAAGATGGCTGCAACATGCTGGAAAGCAAAGCCGAGTTTTTCTGGAAGAGAAGAGTCAGAGAAGGTCCCCAACTAAGCTCCAGTGATACTTTGTTCCCGCAGAGCAGAGCGAGCCTGTGAGTATTGTACAGTAGGCGTGTTACTGTATGAGTTCAAGTAAAATTGCTTGTAAGTGAATACTGTAACATCTATGCTAATGTCAGTTAGCCTGTCTATGCTTTCTCACATTATTTATTTTTTTATCATGAAGGCGAGTGGGGGCTACTATGCAGTTTTGGGCGTCGTATCATCTACATTGTGTGTGTATTTTGTGTATATGTCATCTACTGATAACAAGGATAAGATGGCTTCCTGACGTGAGCTCAAACATGACCAGAGAGGATAAAATACGCATGAGAATGCCACTGGCGACTGTGGCTGTCTTCAACCACCCCCCACCCTAATTGACACTTCCAGCCTGTAATCATAGGCAGACCCCCATCCCGTCTCCTCTCCTGCCCTCCCCCACCGGCTGGGAGCAGACAGACTGTCTTATCGCCCCCTCCTCCCCTCCCTTCGTCCATTTGAGTCTATTGGCACAGGCATCCCAGAATGCATTCATTCAAGCAGGCACGTGCGCAACAATTCATACACACACATGTATTGACACACATTGTATTGACATGTATGACGCATAGCAGGCTCATGGCGAGAGAGCCCCATCTAAAAATAGCACGTAAACCTCCAAACAAATAGCAACTTTTTAAGGGATGACTCACATTCCGTGTTCAAACAATCGAGAGGATGTTTAGATCGGCCTAGAGGTCGCATGTGCGCACGCACGCACACTCACACACAGTAAAGCAGAGGCCCAAACGACGCCCCCACCCCCACCCCAAAGGAATGTCCCTTATTGACACTACCTAGATAAGAGTTGAGACCACCGCTTAGGGCTTCTTTTTTTTTTTTTTTTTTTTTACAAAAGTTGCAATATTATTAAATATTTTCTTTTTAGAAACATTTGTATATTTTTTTTTTTTTTAATATTAGGGGATGAATATTTTTTTGAAGGAAATATCTTGTATGTGAATATGTATGTATTACTAAAAAAACATTTTTAGGTAGAACAAAGTCTAACTTAAGTAGAAATAAGTTTATTTTTAATTAATGTTCTCATAATAATAATAATAATAATAATAATAATAATAATAATAAATAATAAGTTTATTTGGTGATTTTTACTCGGTTCCAAAATGTTGATCCTATAGTGTATAAAATTTTTGCTGATTTAGCTATTTTCAGCAATAAAAAAAAATTCTATTTTGTGTATAATTAATGTGATTATTTCATTATTTTTCATGAACAATTAATACCTTTAAAAACACATTTTGACACTTGACCCCAACTGAAAATGACATCACAGGTGTCCAGAGCTCAGGTAGGTAACGACCAATCAGGCTGATCATGTCACCTATACGCAAACTGAGCCATGATTGGTCGTTACCTGAGCCCTCAGCACCTGTGATGTCATTTTCAGTCGACAGCAAGTGACAAAATGTGTTTGTAAATGTATTCATTGTTCATAAATAACGACATTATCACATTAATTATAGCAAAAATATTAACTTTTATCTTTTTGTTTATACTTGTAAAGCAGGTCAAGAACTCAAGAAATGGAGTTCTTGTAGGATGAAATGCGGACATTTTTTGACTAGTCTTATTTTCATAGTGTGTAAAAGGTAAACAAATTGAGTGTCACACAATCAATAAGCCTTTCAGAACCTGAATATTGGCAATATTAAGACTTTGAAAAGCCATGTAAACACGTGCAAAAACCCAAATGAGACCCCTGGGTTACCCCACATGCACCTCATGTGCCCATTGGAGTGCGTTGTGGTCATTTGCCTTCTATTTTTCTTGCCAGCCTGAGCTGTGAGGCTGCAATAAAACCTTTTTGATGGCTTTATTGCAGGGTGGGCTCGAAGGGTCGAAGTCATCGATATGTCAACACGCAAACTTGGAGCCGCTCTGGTTGTGCGCTACTGTATTAGCGAGGTTAGGGATTAGCGCTACGAGGGCAGTTGTCCATTATGAGGTCTGTGACTTGAAGGAACCAAGTTGTCATGTGACCTCCCGCCTCAGTCAGAATCAGGAATATTCATACCAACTGACTGTCTTGATATTTTGACAGGCTGTGCGTGTTTATTATTCCCAGCCATTGTTACACTGTCGCCCTGCGTCCTACGTGTTTGTATTTTTACAAAATGGGACGTTGTACAGTGTTGTTGTGTAAAGTAGGCCTCGCGAATGTAGGTCTTTGAGACAGTGGAAGTGGGTAAAGCAGGCTTACAGTCGTAATCCGCTTCACAGACACCCATCTGACAGGACGAGGCCCAGACGGGCGCGCGCGCACACACAAACACAGTTTGTCTTGTGTAGACCACAATCCGGCAAGTTGCTCATTTCCACAGGCGTGCCATCAAAATTCTTTGTTCGATTCCGCACGCTCGTTCGGTGACAAAGAGGAAGACAGGCACCCCTGTTGACTTTGTGCCTTCCTGATGTGCGTCACTGCTTCCTGCCTGTGATGTCATCAAGGACACCCTTATCAAAAGAACTTCGACCAAGGAGAATCTTTAAAAAGGAATTATGAGTATTTTGGGTGACAAAAGTAGTCGCGTGTCGTGAAGTCATTGAGTGAAAATGAAATGCACTGGTGAGTCACTCTCAACTAGTTTGTGGTCTGGAAAAGAACAAAAGGGGTGTGAGATTGCAATGACAAAGCTGTAAAGTTATGAAAAGGCCGTTAAAAAAAATGGGAGCCATATTAAGTAAAAAATTGGCACAACAGTAGTTGTGTTTTGAGAAAATGGTTGACAAGCTACACGTTTTGTCAAGATAGTTATATATATATATATATATATATATATATATATATATATATATATATATATATATATATATATATATATATATATACTGAGACGTACTTTTTTTTGTTTTTTTTCAAACGACCATGGCGTTTTGTTTTTTTTCAAACATTTCTGTTTTTTTAAACGACCATGTATAGTATGGCGTTTTTTTTCTTTTTTAAATCAACGACCATGTATAGTAAGGCGTTTTTGTGTGTGTTTTTTTTAAATGACCATGTATAGTAAGGCGTTTTAAAAAAAAACAAAAAAACAAAAAAAACAAAAAACGGTCATGTATAGTACGGTATTTTTTTTTTTTAACAACCATGTATAGTAAAGCGTTTTTTTTTTGTTTTTTTTTCCAAACAACCATGTATAGTTTGGCGTTTTAAAAAAAAAACCAAACGCCCATGTATAGTAAGGCGTTTTTTTTTTTTTTTTTTTTTTTTTAAACGACCATGTATAGTATGGCGTTTAAAAAAAAACATAAAAATAAAAAATAAAAAAACGTCTTACTATACATGGTCGTTGTTTTAAAAAAAACGCCATACTATACTTGGTCGTTTGAAAAAAACAAAAAAAAGGGGAAAAAAAAGGAAAAAAGAAAGAAAAAAAAAACGCCTTATACATGGTTGATTTAAAAAAAAAACAAAAAAAAAACGCCTTACTAAACATGGTCGTTGTTTTAAAAAAAAAACAACGCCATACTATACATGGTCGTTTGAAAAAATACAAAAAAAAAAAAAAAAAAAAAAAAAAAAAAAACCCGGCATACTATACATGGTTGTTTCAAAAAAAAAACAGCTTACTATATCCATGGTCGTTTATTTTAATAGTCTTTGGTGTGACCCGGCCGGGGGATTGAACCCACGACCTCCCAGTCTCAAGGTGGACACTCTACCAGTAGACCACGGAGCTAGTCTTTGAAGCAACAAAAAAAAAAAAAAAACACCTTAGTATACATGGTCATTTTTAAAAAAAAAAAGCGCCTTACTATACATGGTCGTTGTTTTAAAAAAACGCCATACGAAACATGGTCGTTTTTTTTTTTTTTTTTTTTTTTTTTTTTTTTAAACGCCTTACTAAACATGGTCGTTTTTAAAAAAAAAAAAAACGCCATACCATACATGGTTGTTTACAAAAAAAAAAAAAAAAAAGCGCCTTACTATACATGGTCGTTGTTTTAAAAAAACGCCATACTATACATGGTCGTTTTTTTGTTTTTTTTTGTTTTTTTTAAACGCCTTACTGAACATGGTCGTTGTTTAAAAAAAAAAAAAAAAACGCCATACTATACATGGTCGTTAAAAAAAAAAGAAAAAAAAAGTGCCTTACTATACATGGTCGTTTTAAAAAAAACGGCATACTATACATGGTCGTTTTTTTTTTTTTGTTTGTTTTTTTTTTTTTTTTAAAAGCGCCTTACTATATACATGGTCGTTTTAAAAAAACGGCATACTATACATGGTCGTTTTTTTAAATAAAAAAAACGCCATACTATACATGGTCGTTTTTTTTTTTTGTTTGTTTTTTTAAACGCCTTACTAAACATGGTCGTTTTAAAAAAAAAAAAAAAACGCCATACTATACATGGTCGTTTAAAAAAAAAAAAAAAAAAGCGCCTTACTATACATGGTCGTTTTTTTAAATAAAAAAAACACCATACTATACATGGTCGTTTGAAAAAATACAAAAAAAAAAACACACAAAAAAAAAAGTGCCTTACTATACATGGTCGTTTTAAAAAAAAACGGCATACTATACATGGTCGTTTTTTTTTTTTTTTTTTTTTTTTTTTTTTTTTTTTTTTTAAAGCGCCTTACTATACATGGTCGTTTTAAAAAAACGGCATACTATACATGGTCGTTTTTTTAAATAAAAAAAACGCCATACTATACATGGTCGTTTAAAAAAAAAAAAAAAAAAAAAAAAAAGCGCCTTACTATACATGGTCGTTTTTTTAAATAAAAAAAACACCATACTATACATGGTCGTTTGAAAAAATACAAAAAAAAAAACACACAAAAAAAAAAGTGCCTTACTATACATGGTCGTTTTAAAAAAAACGGCATACTATACATGGTCGTTTTTTTTTTTTTTTGTTTTGTTTTTTTTTTTTTTTTAAAGCGCCTTACTATACATGGTCGTTTTAAAAAAACGGCATACTAAACATGGTCGTTTTTTTTTTTTTTTAAAAACGCCATACTATACATGGTTGTTTACAAAAAAAAAAAAAAAAAAAAGCGCCTTACTATACATGGTCGTTGTTTTAAAAAAACGCCATACTATACATGGTCGTTTTTTTTTTTTTGTTTTGTTTTAAACGCCTTACTAAACATGGTCGTTGTTTAAAAAAAAAAAAAACCCGGCATACTATACATGGTCGTTTGAAAAAAAAAAAGCGCCTTACTATACATGGTCGTTGTTTTAAAAAAACGCCATACGAAACATGGTCGTTTTTTTTTTTTGTTTTTTTGTTTTTTTTTAAACGCCTTACTAAACATGGTCGTTGTTTAAAAAAAAAAAAACGCCATACTATACATGGTCGTTTAAAAAAAAAAAAAAAGTGCCTTACTATACATGGTCGTTTTAAAAAAACGGCATACTATACATGGTCGTTTTTTTAAATAAAAAAAACGCCTTACTAAACATGGTCGTTGTTTTTTTTTTTTTTTAAAAAACGCATTACTATACATGGTTGTTTACAAAAAAAAAAAAAAAAAAAAAAAAAAAAAAAAGCGCCTTACTATACATGGTCGTTGTTTTAAAAAAACGCCATACAATACATGGTCGTTTTTAAAAAAACAAAAAAAAAACAAAAGCGCCTTACTATACATGGTCGTTGTTTTAAAAAAACGCCATACTATACATGGTCGTTTTTTTTTTTTTTTTTTTTTTTTTTTTTTTACATGGTCGTTGTTTTAAAAAAAACAAAAAACGGCATACTATACATGGTCGTTTGAAAAAAAAAAAAAAAACAGCCTACTATATCCATGGTCGCTTATTTTAATAGTCTTTTGGTGTGACCCAGCCGGGGGATTGAACCCACGACCTCCCAGTCTCAAGGTGGACACTCTACCAGTAGACCACGGAGCTAGTCTTTGAAGCAACAAAAAAACAAAAAAAAACACCTTAGTATACATGGTCATTTAAAAAAAAAAAAAAAAAAAAAAAAAAAAGTGCCTTACTATACATGGTCGTTTTAAAAAAACGCCTTACTATACATGGTCATTTAAAAAAAACACACACAAAAACGCCTTACTATACATGGTCGTTGATTTAAAAAAGAAAAAAAACGCCATACTATACATGGTCGTTTTTTTTTTGTGTGTTTGTTTTTTTTAAACGCCTTACTAAACATGGTCGTTGTTTTAAAAAAAAAAAACCCCGCCATACTATACATGGTCGTTTAAAAAAAAAAAAAAAAAAAAAAAAAAAGCGCCTTACTATACATGGTCGTTTTTTTAAATAAAAAAAACACCATACTATACATGGTCGTTTGAAAAAATAAAAAAAAAAAACCACACAAAAAAAAAGCGCCTTACTATACATGGTCGTTGTTTTAAAAAAAAAAAAAAAAAACGCCATACTATACATGGTCATTTTTTTTTTTTTTTTTTTTTAAACGCCTTACTAAACATGGTCGTTTTTAAAAAAAAACAAAACGCCATACCATACATGGTTGTTTACAAAAAAAAAAAAAAAAAAAGCGCCTTACTATACATGGTCGTTGTTTTAAAAAAACGCCATACTATACATGGTCGTTTTTTTGTTTTTTTTTGTTTTTTTTAAACGCCTTACTAAACATGGTCGTTGTTTAAAAAAAAAAAAAAAAACGCCATACTATACATGGTCGTTAAAAAAAAAAAAAAAAAGTGCCTTACTATACATGGTCGTTTTAAAAAAAACGGCATACTATACATGGTCGTTTTTTTTTTTTTGTTTGTTTGTTTTTTTTTTTAAAAAGCGCCTTACTATATACATGGTCGTTTTAAAAAAACGGCATACTATACATGGTCGTTTTTTTTTTTTTGTTTGTTTGGTTTTTTTTTTAAAAAGCGCCTTACTATATACATGGTCGTTTTAAAAAAACGGCATACTATACATGGTCGTTTTTTTAAATAAAAAAAACGCCATACTATACATGGTCGTTTTTTTTTTTTTGTTTGTTTTTTTAAACGCCTTACTATACATGGTCGTTTTTTTAAATAAAAAAAACGCCATACTATACATGGTCGTTTAAAAAAAAAAAAAAAAAAAAAAAAAAAGCGCCTTACTATACATGGTCGTTTTTTTAAATAAAAAAAACACCATACTATACATGGTCGTTTGAAAAAATACCAAAAAAAAACCACACAAAAAAAAAAGTGCCTTACTATACATGGTCGTTTTAAAAAAAACGGCATACTATACATGGTCGTTTTTTTTGTTTTTGTTTGTTTGTTTGTTTTTTTTAAAAACGCCATACTATACATGGTCGTTTAAAAAAAAAAAAAAAAAAAAAAAAAAAGCGCCTTACTATACATGGTCGTTTTTTAAAATAAAAAAAACACCATACTATACATGGTCGTTTGAAAAAAAAAAAAAAAAAAAAACACAAAAAAAAAAGCGCCTTACTATACATGCTCGTTGTTTAAAAAAAAAAAAAAAAAACGCCATACTATACATGGTCATTTTTATTTTTATTTTTTTTTAAACGCCTTACTAAACATGGTCGTTTTAAAAAAAAACAAAACGCCATACTATACATGGTTGTTTACAAAAAAAAAAAAAAAAAAAAAGCGCCTTACTATACATGGTCGTTGTTTTAAAAAAACGCCATACTATACATGGTCGTTTTTTTTTTTTTTTTTTTTTAAACGCCTGACTAAACATGGTCGTTGTTTAAAAAAAAAAAACCCCGGCATACTATACATGGTCGTTTGAAAAAAAACAAAAAAAAACAGCTTACTATATCCATGGTCGTTTATTTTAATAGTCTTTGGTGTGACCCGGCCGGGGGATTGAACCCACGACCTCCCAGTCTCAGGGTGGACACTCTACCAGTAGGCCACGGAGCTAGTCTTTGAAGCAACAAAAAAACAAAAAAAAACACCTTAGTATACATGGTCATTTAAAAAAAAAAAAAAAAAAAAAAAAAAAAAAAACCCGGCATACTATACATGGTCGTTTTAAAAAAAACGGCATACTATACATGGTCGTTTTTTTAAATAAAAAAAACGCCATACTATACATGGTCGTTTTGTTTTTTTGTTTTTTGTTTTTTTAAACGCCTTACTAAACATGGTCGTTTTTTTTTTTTTTAAAACGCCATACTATACATGGTCGTTTAAAAAAAAAAAAAAAAAAAAAAAAAAGCGCCTTACTATACATGGTCGTTTTTTTAAATAAAAAAAAACACCATACTATACATGGTCGTTTGAAAAAATACAAAAAAAAAAACACACAAAAAAAAAAGTGCCTTACTATACATGGTCGTTTTAAAAAAAACGGCATACTATACATGGTCGTTTTTTTTTGTTTTTTTTTTTGTTTTTGTTTTTTTAAAAAGCGCCTTACTATACATGGTCGTTTTAAAAAAACGGCATACTATACATGGTCGTTTTTTTAAATAAAAAAACGCCATACTATACATGGTCGTTTTTTTTTTGTTTTTTTTTAAACGCCTTACTAAACATGGTCGTTTTTTAAAAAAAAAAAAAAAAACGCCATACTATACATGGTCGTTTAAAAAAAAAAAAGCGCCTTACTATACATGGTCGTTTTTTAAAATAAAAAAAAAAAAAACACAAAAAAAAAAGTGCCTTACTATACATGGTCGTTTTAAAAAAAACGGCATACTATACATGGTCGTTTTTTTTTTTTTTGTTTGTTTGTTTTTTTTTTTAAAAAGCGCCTTACTATACATGGTCGTTTTAAAAAAAACGGCATACTATACATGGTCGTTTTTTTAAATTAAAAAAACGCCTTACTAAACATGGTCGTTGTTTTTTTTTTTTAAAAAAACGCCATACTATACATGGTTGTTTACAAAAAAAAATAAAAAATAAAAAAAAATAAAAAGCGCCTTACTATACATGGTCGTTGTTTTAAAAAAACGCCATACAATACATGGTCGTTTTTAAAAAAACAAAAAAAAACCAAAAGCGCCTTACTATACATGGTCGTTGTTTTAAAAAAACGCCATACTATACATGGTCGTTTTTTTTTTTTTTTGTTGTTTTTTTTTTACATGGTCGTTGTTTAAAAAAAAAAAAAAAACGGCATACTATACATGGTCGTTTGAAAAAAAAACAAAAAACAGCCTACTATATCCATGGTCGCTTATTTTAATAGTCTTTTGGTGTGACCCAGCCGGGGGATTGAACCCACGACCTCCCAGTCTCAAGGTGGACACTCTACCAGTAGACCACGGAGCTAGTCTTTGAAGCAACAAAAAAACAAAAAAAAACACCTTAGTATACATGGTCATTTAAAAAAAAAAAAAAAAAAAAAAAAAAAAAAAAAAAAAAAAAGTGCCTTACTATACATGGTCGTTTTAAAAAAACGCCTTACTATACATGGTCATTTAAAAAAAACACACACAAAAACGCCTTACTATACATGGTCGTTGATTTAAAAAAGAAAAAAAACGCCATACTATACATGGTCGTTTTTTTTTTGTGTGTTTTTTTTTTTTAAACGCCTTACTAAACATGGTCGTTGTTTTAAAAAAAAAAAAACCCCGCCATACTATACATGGTCGTTTAAAAAAAAAAAAAAAAAAAAAAAAAAAAAAAAAAAAAAAAGCGCCTTACTATACATGGTCGTTTTTTTAAATAAAAAAAACACCATACTATGCATGGTCGTTTGAAAAAATACAAAAAAAAAACCACACAAAAAAAAAGCGCCTTACTATACATGGTCGTTGTTTTAAAAAAAAAAAAAAAAAACGCCATACTATACATGGTCATTTTTTTTTTTTTTTTTTTTAAACGCCTTACTAAACATGGTCGTTTTTAAAAAAACAAAACGCCATACCATACATGGTTGTTTACAAAAAAAAAAAAAAAAAAAGCGCCTTACTATACATGGTCGTTGTTTTAAAAAAACGCCATACTATACATGGTCGTTTTTTTGTTTTTTTTTGTTTTTTTTAAACGCCTTACTAAACATGGTCGTTGTTTAAAAAAAAAAAAAAAAACGCCATACTATACGTGGTCGTTTTTTTTTTTTTGTTTGTTTGTTTTTTTTTTGAAAAAGCGCCTTACTATATACATGGTCGTTTTAAAAAAACGGCATACTATACATGGTCGTTTTTTTAAATAAAAAAAACGCCATACTATACATGGTCGTTTTTTTTTTTTTGTTTGTTTTTTTAAACGCCTTACTAAACATGGTCGTTTTTTTTTAAAAAAAAAACGCCATACTATACATGGTCGTTTAAAAAAAAAAAAAAAAAAGCGCCTTACTATACATGGTCGTTTTTTTAAATAAAAAAAACACCATACTATACATGGTCGTTTGAAAAAATACAAAAAAAAAAACACACAAAAAAAAAAGTGCCTTACTATACATGGTCGTTTTAAAAAAAACGGCATACTATACATGGTCGTTTTTTTTTTTTTTTTTTTTTTTTTTTTTTTTTTTAAAAGCGCCTTACTATACATGGTCGTTTTAAAAAAAACGGCATACTAAACATGGTCGTTTTTTTTTTTTTTTTTTAAAAACGCCATACTATACATGGTTGTTTACAAAAAAAAAAAAAGCGCCTTACTATACATGGTCGTTGTTTTAAAAAAACGCCATACTATACATGGTCGTTTTTTTTTTTTTTTTTTTTTTTAAACGCCTTACTAAACATGGTCGTTGTTTAAAAAAAAAAAAAACCCGGCATACTATACATGGTCGTTTGAAAAAAAAAAAGCGCCTTACTATACATGGTCGTTGTTTTAAAAAAACGCCATACGAAACATGGTCGTTTTTTTTTGTTGTTTTTTTTGTTTTTTTTTAAACGCCTTACTAAACATGGTCGTTGTTTAAAAAAAAAAAAACGCCATACTATACATGGTCGTTTAAAAAAAAAAAAAAAGTGCCTTACTATACATGGTCGTTTTAAAAAAACGGCATACTATACATGGTCGTTTTTTTAAATAAAAAAAACGCCTTACTAAACATGGTCGTTGTTTTTTTTTTTTTAAAAAAACGCATTACTATACATGGTTGTTTACAAAAAAAAAAAAAAAAAAAAAAAAAAAAAAAAGCGCCTTACTATACATGGTCGTTGTTTTAAAAAAACGCCATACAATACATGGTCGTTTTTAAAAAAACAAAAAAAAAACAAAAGCGCCTTACTATACATGGTCGTTGTTTTAAAAAAACGCCATACTATACATGGTCGTTTTTTTTTTTTTTTGTTGTTTTTTTTTTACATGGTCGTTGTTTTAAAAAAAAAAAAAAACGGCATACTATACATGGTCGTTAAAAAAAAAAAAAAAAAAGTGCCTTACTATACATGGTCGTTTTAAAAAAAACGGCATACTATACATGGTCGTTTTTTTTTTTTTGTTTGTTTGGGTTTTTTTTTAAAAAGCGCCTTACTATATACATGGTCGTTTTAAAAAAACGGCATACTATACATGGTCGTTTTTTTAAATAAAAAAAACGCCATACTATACATGGTCGTTTTTTTTTTTTTTTTTGTTTTTTTAAACGCCTTACTAAACATGGTCGTTTTTAAAAAAAAAAAAACGCCATACTATACATGGTCGTTTAAAAAAAAAAAAAAAAAAAAAAAAGCGCCTTACTATACATGGTCGTTTTTTTAAATAAAAAAAACACCATACTATACATGGTCGTTTGAAAAAATACAAAAAAAAAAACACCAAAAAAAAAAAGTGCCTTACTATACATGGTCGTTTTAAAAAAAACGGCATACTATACATGGTCGTTTTTTTTTTTGTGGTTTTTTTTTTGTTTTTTTTAAAAGCGCCTTACTATACATGGTCGTTTTAAAAAAACGGCATACTATACATGGTCGTTTTTTTAAATAAAAAAAACGCCATACTATACATGGTCGTTTAAAAAAAAAAAAAAAAAAAAAAAAAAAAAGCGCCTTACTATACATGGTCGTTTTTTTAAATAAAAAAAACACCATACTATACATGGTCGTTTGAAAAAATACCAAAAAAAAACCACACAAAAAAAAAAGTGCCTTACTATACATGGTCGTTTTAAAAAAAACGGCATACTATACATGGTCGTTTTTTTTTTTTTTGTTTGTTTGTTTGTTTTTTTTAAAAACGCCATACTATACATGGTCGTTTAAAAAAAAAAAAAAAAAAAAAAAAAAAAAAAAAAGCGCCTTACTATACATGGTCGTTTTTTTAAATAAAAAAAACACCATACTATACATGGTCGTTTGAAAAAAAAAAAAAAAAAAAACACAAAAAAAAAAGCGCCTTACTATACATGCTCGTTGTTTAAAAAAAAAAAAAAAAAACGCCATACTATACATGGTCATTTTTTTTTTTTTTTTTTTTTAAACGCCTTACTAAACATGGTCGTTTTTAAAAAAAACAAAACGCCATACTATACATGGTTGTTTACAAAAAAAAAAAAAAAAAAAAAAGCGCCTTACTATACATGGTCGTTGTTTTAAAAAAACGCCATACTATACATGGTCGTTTTTTTGGTTTTTTTTTTTTTTAAACGCCTTACTAAACATGGTCGTTGTTTAAAAAAAAAAAAAACCCGGCATACTATACATGGTCGTTTGAAAAAAAAACAAAAAACAGCTTACTATATCCATGGTCGTTTATTTTAATAGTCTTTGGTGTGACCCCACCAGGGGATTGAACCCATGACCTCCCAGTCTCAAGGTGGTCACTCTACCAGTAGACCACGGAGCTAGTCTTTGAAGCAACAAATAAACAAAAAAAAACACCTTAGTATACATGGTCATTTTAAAAAAAAAAAAAAAAAAAAAAAAAAAAAAAGCGCCTTACTATACATGGTCGTTGTTTTAAAAAAACGCCATACTATACATGGTCGTTTTTTTTTTGTTTTGTTTTTAAACGCCTTACTAAACATGGTCGTTGTTTAAAAAAAAAAAACCCCGGCATACTATACATGGTCGTTTGAAAAAAAACAAAAAAAAACAGCTTACTATATCCATGGTCGTTTATTTTAATAGTCTTTGGTGTGACCCGGCCGGGGGATTGAACCCACGACCTCCCAGTCTCAGGGTGGACACTCTACCAGTAGGCCACGGAGCTAGTCTTTGAAGCAACAAAAAAACAAAAAAAAACACCTTAGTATACATGGTCATTTAAAAAAAAAAAAAAAAAAAAAAAAAAAAAACCCGGCATACTATACATGGTCGTTTTAAAAAAACGGCATACTATACATGGTCGTTTTTTTAAATAAAAAAAACGCCATACTATACATGGTCGTTTTGTTTTTTTGTTTTTTGTTTTTTTAAACGCCTTACTAAACATGGTCGTTTTTTTTTTTTTTTAAACGCCATACTATACATGGTCGTTTAAAAAAAAAAAAAAAAAAAAAAAAAGCGCCTTACTATACATGGTCGTTTTTTTAAATAAAAAAAAACACCATACTATACATGGTCGTTTGAAAAAATACAAAAAAAAAACCACACAAAAAAAAAAGTGCCTTACTATACATGGTCGTTTTAAAAAAAACGGCATACTATACATGGTCGTTTTTTTTTGTTTTTTTTTTGTTTTTGTTTTTTTAAAAAGCGCCTTACTATACATGGTCGTTTTAAAAAAACGGCATACTATACATGGTCGTTTTTTTAAATAAAAAAACGCCATACTATACATGGTCGTTTTTTTTTTGTTTTTTTTTAAACGCCTTACTAAACATGGTCGTTTTTTAAAAAAAAAAAAAAAAACGCCATACTATACATGGTCGTTTAAAAAAAAAAAAAAAAAAAAAAAAAAAAAGCGCCTTACTATACATGGTCGTTTTTTAAAATAAAAAAAAAAAAAACACAAAAAAAAAAGTGCCTTACTATACATGGTCGTTTTAAAAAAAACGGCATACTATACATGGTATTTTTTTTTTTTTTGTTTGTTTTTTTTTTTTTTTAAAAAGCGCCTTACTATACATGGTCGTTTTAAAAAAACGGCATACTAAACATGGTCGTTTTTTTTTTTTTTTTTTAAAACGCCATACTATACATGGTCGTTTAAAAAAAAAAAAAAAAAAAAAAAAAAAAAAGCGCCTTACTATACATGGTCGTTTTTTTAAATAAAAAAACGCCATACTATACATGGTCGTTTTTTTTTTGTTTGTTTTTTTGTTTTTTTTTAAACGCCTTACTAAACATGGTCGTTTTAAAAAAAAAAAAAAAAAACGCCATACTATACATGGTCGTTTAAAAAAAAAAAAAAAAAAAAAAAAAGCGCCTTACTATACATGGTCGTTTGAAAAAAAAAACAAAAAAAAAACACAAAAAAAAAAGCGCCTTACTATACATGCTCGTTGTTTTAAAAAAAAACAAAAAAAACGGCATACTATACATGGTCATTTTTTTTTTTTTTTTTTTTTAAACGCCTTACTAAACATGGTCGTTTTAAAAAAAAAAAAAACGCCATACTATACATGGTTGTTTACAAAAAAAAAAAAAGCGCCTTACTATACATGGTCGTTGTTTTAAAAAAACGCCATACTATACATGGTCGTTTTTTTTTTGGTTTTTTTTTTTTAAACGCCTTACTAAACATGGTCGTTGTTTAAAAAAAAAAAAAAACCGGCATACTATACATGGTCGTTTGAAAAAAAAAAAAAAAAACAGCTTACTATATCCATGGTCGTTTATTTTAATAGTCTTTGGTGTGACCCGGCCGGGGGATTGAACCCACGACCTCCCAGTCTCAGGGTGGACACTCTACCAGTAGGCGACGGAGCTAGTCTTTGAAGCAACAAAAAAACAAAAAAAAACACCTTAGTATACATGGTCATTTAAAAAAAAAAAAAAAAAAAAAAAAAAAGCGCCTTACTATACATGGTCGTTGTTTTAAAAAAACGCCATACTATACATGGTCGTTTAAAAAAAAAAAAAAAAAGAAAAAGCGCCTTACTATACATGGTCGTTGTTTAAAAAAAACGGCATACTATACATGGTCGTTTTTCTAAATAAAAAAAACGCCATACTATACATGGTCGTTTAGAAGACGCTTCGGTGAAAATGTTTTGTCCAGAAACACGATGAATGAATGTCAGTTAAAAGTTTCTTATCTGGACTGTACAAAATCAGCTGTTGGTACTTTTTCGTTTAAAAAAAAAAAAAAAAAAAAAAAGCGCCTTACTATACATGCTCGTTGTTTAAAAAAACAAACAAAAAAACGCCATACTATACATGGTCATTTTTTTTTTTTTTTTTTTAAACGCCTTACTAAACATGGTCGTTTTTAAAAAAAAAAAAACGCCATACTATACATGGTTGTTTACAAAAAAAAAAAAGAAAAAAAAAGCGCCTTACTATACATGGTCGTTGTTTTAAAAAAACGCCATACTATACATGGTCGTTTTTTTTTTTTTTTTTTTTTTTAAACGCCTTACTAAACATGGTCGTTGTTTAAAAAAAAAAAAAACCCGGCATACTATACATGGTCGTTTGAAAAAAAAACAAAAAAAACAGCTTCCTATATCCATGGTCGTTTATTTTAATAGTCTTTGGTGTGACCCGGCCGGGGGATTGAACCCACGACCTCCCAGTCTCAGGGTGGACACTCTACCAGTAGGCCACGGGGCTAGTCTTTGAAGCAACAAAAAAACAAAAACAAAAAACACCTTAGTATACATGGTCATTTAAAAAAAAAAAAAAAAAAAAAAAAAAAAAAAAAACGGCATACTATACATGGTCGTTTTAAAAAAACGGCATACTATACATGGTCGTTTTTTTAAATAAAAAAAACGCCATACTATACATGGTCGTTTTTTTTTTTTTTTTTTTTTTTAAACGCCTTACTAAACATGGTCGTTTTAAAAAAAAAAAAAAACGCCATACTATACATGGTCGTTTAAAAAAAAAAAAAGAAAAAAAAAAAGCGCCTTACTATACATGGTCGTTTTTTTAAATAAAAAAAACACCATACTATACATGGTCGTTTGAAAAAATACAAAAAAAAAAAACACACACAAAAAAAAAGTGCCTTACTATACATGGTCGTTTTAAAAAAAACGGCATACTATACATGGTCGTTTTTTTTTTTTTGTTTGTTTGGGTTTTTTTTTAAAAAGCGCCTTACTATACATGGTCGTTTTAAAAAAACGGCATACTATACATGGTCGTTTTTTTAAATTAAAAAAACGCCATACTATACATGGTCGTTTTTTTTTTTTTTTTGTTTTTTTTTAAAACGCCTTACTAAACATGGTCGTTTAAAAAAAAACAAAAAAAAACGCCATACTATACATGGTCGTTTAAAAAAAAAAAAAAAAAAAAAAGCGCCTTACTATACATGGTCGTTGTTTAAAAAAAACGGCATACTATACATGGTCGTTTTTCTAAATAAAAAAAACGCCATACTATACATGGTCGTTTTTTTTTTTTTTTTTTTTTTTTTTTAAACGCCTTACTAAACATGGTCGTTGTTTTAAAAAAAAAAAAAAACGCCATACTATACATGGTCGTTTAAAAAAAAAGAAAAAAAAGTGCCTTACTATACATGGTCATTTTTTTGTTTGTTTGTTTTTTATTTTTTTTTTAAAACGCCTTACTAAACATGGTCGTTGTTTTTAAAAAAAAAAAAAAAAAAAAAGCGCCTTACTATACATGGTCATTTTTTTTTTTTTTTAAACGCCTTACTAAACATGATCGTTTTTAAAAAAAACAAAAAAACGCCATACTATACATGGTTGTTTAAAAAAAAAAAAAAAAAAAAGCGCCTTACTATACATGGTCGTTGTTTTAAAAAAACGGCATACTATACATGGTCGTTTTTTTTTTTTTTTTTTCTTTTAAACGCCTTACTAAACATGGTCGTTGTTTTAAAAAAAACAAAAAAAACGCCATACTATACATGGTCGTTGTTTAAAAAAAACAAAAACGCCATACTATACATGGTCGTTTAAAAAAAAAAAAAAAAAAAAAGCGCCTTATTATACATGGTCGTTTTAAAAAAAACGCCATACTATACATGGTCGTTTTTTGTTTTTTTTGTTTTTTTTTAAACGCCTTACTAAACATGGTCGTTTTAAAAAAAAAAAAACGCCATACTATACATGGTCGTTTAAAAAAAAAAGAAAAAAAAGTGCCTTACTATACATGGTCTTTTTTTTTTTTTTTTTTTTTTTTTTTTTTTTTAAACACGCCTTACTAAACATGGTCGTTGTTTTAAAAAAAAACAAAAAAAAAACGCCATACTATACATGGTCGTTTAAAAAAAAAAAAAAAAAAAAAAAAAAGAGCGCCTTACTATACATGGTCGTTTTAAAAAAACGGCATACTATACATGGTCGTTTTTTTAAATAAAAAAAACGCCATACTATACATGGTCGTTTTTTGTTTTTTTTGGTTTTTTTTAAACGCCTTACTAAACATGGTCGTTGTTTTAAAAAAAAACGCCATACTATACATGGTCGTTTTTTTTTATTTTATTTATTTATTTTTTTTAAACGCCTTACTAAACATGGTCGTTGTTTTTAAAAAAAAACAAAAAAAAAACGCCATACTATACATGGTCGTTTAAAAAAAAAAAAAAAAAAAAGCGCCTTACTATACATGGTCGTTGTTTTAAAACAAACGGCATACTATACATGGTCGTTTTTTGTTTTTTTTGTTTTTTTTTAAACGCCTTACTAAACATCGTCGTTTTTAAAAACAAAAAACGCCATGCTATACATGGTTGTTTACAAAAAAAAAAAAAAAAAAAAACCGCCTTACTATACATGGTCGTTGTTTTAAAAAAACGCCATACTATACATGGTCGTTTTTTTTTTTTTTGTTGTTGTTTTTTTTAAACGCCTTACTAAACATGGTCGTTGTTAAAAAAAAAAAAACCCCGGCATACTATACATGGTCGTTTGAAAAAACAAAAAAAAAACAGCTTACTATATCCATGGTCGTTTACTTTAATAGTCTTTGGTGTGACCCGGCCAGGGGATTGAACCTACGACCTCACAGTCTCAAGGTGGACACTCTACCAGTAGACCACGGAGCTAGTCTTTGAAGCAACAAATAAACAAAAAAAAACACCTTAGTATACATGGTCATTTTTAAAAAAAAGAAAAAAAAAAAAAAAAAAAAAAGCGCCTTACTAAACATGGTCGTTGTTTTTTTTAAAAAAAAACACCATACTATACATGGCCGTTTAAAAAAAAAAAAAACGCCATACTATACATGGTCGTTTTTTTTTTTTTTTTTTTTTTTTAAACGCCTTACTAAACATGGTCGTTTAAAAAAAAAAAAAAAAACGCCATACTATACATGGTCGTTTAAAAAAAAAAAAAAAAAAAGTGCCTTACTATACATGGTCGTTTTAAAAAAAAACGGCATACTATACATGGTCGTTTTTTTTTTTTTTGTTTTTTTTTTTAAACGCCTTACTAAACATGGTCGTTGTTTTTTTTAAAAAACAAAAACAAAAACGCCATACTATACATGGTTGTTTAAAAAAAAAAAAAAAAAAAAAAAAAACGCCTTACTATACATGGTCGTTGTTTTTTTTTAAAAAAAACGCCATATAATACATGGTCGTTTAAAAAAAAAATAAAAAAAAATAAAAAAATAAAAAAGCCTTACTATATACATGGTCGTTGTTTAAAAAAAACGGCATACTATACATGGTCGTTTTTTTTTGTTTTTTCTTAAACGCCTTACTATACATGGTCGTTGTTTTAAAAAAACGCCATACTATACATGGTCGTTTTTGTTTTTTTTTAAAACGACTTTCTAAACATGGTCGTTGTTTTTTTTTTAAAAAAACCGCCATACTATACATGGTCGTTTGGAAAAAAAAAAACCAAAAAAAACAAAAAACGGCATACTATACGTGGTCGTTTTAAAAAAACGGCATACTATACATGGTCGTTTTTTTAAATAAAAAAAACGGCATACTATACATGGTCGTTTTTTTTTTTTTTTTTTTTTTTTTAAACGCCTTACTAAACATGGTCGTTTTTTTTTAAAAAAAAAAACGGCATACTATACATGGTCGTTTAAAAAAAAAAAAAAAAAAAAAAAGCGCCTTACTATACATGGTCGTTTTTTTAAATAAAAAAAACACCATACTATACATGGTCGTTTGAAAAAATACAAAAAAAAAAACAAAACAAAAAAAAAAGTGCCTTACTATACATGGTCGTTTTAAAAAAAACGGCATACTATACATGGTCGGTTTTTTTTGTTTTTTTTGGGGTTTTTTTTTTAAAAAGCGCCTTACTATACATGGTCGTTTTTAAAAAAACGGCATACTATACATGGTCTTTTTTTTTTTAATTAAAAAACCGCCATACTATACATGGTCGTTTTTTTTTTTTGTTTGTTTTTTTTAAAACGCCTTACTAAACATGGTCGTTTAAAAAAAAAACAAAAAAAAACGCCATACTATACATGGTCGTTTAAAAAAAAAAAAAAAAAAAAGCGCCTTACTATATACATGGTCGTTGTTTAAAAAAAACGGCATACTATACATGGTCGTTTTTCTAAATAAAAAAAACGCCATACTATACATGGTCGTTTTTTTTTTGTTTTTTTTGTTTTTTAAACGCCTTACTAAACATGGTCGTTGTTTTAAAAAAAACAAAAAACGCCATACTATACATGATCGTTTAAAAAAAAAAGAAAAAAAAGTGCCTTACTATACATGGTCGTTTTTTTTTGTTTGTTTGTTTTTTATTTTTTTTTAAAAACGCCTTACTAAACATGGTCGTTGTTTTAAAAAAAAAACAAAAAAAAACGCCTTACTATACATGGTCATTTTTTTTTTTTTTAAACGCCTTACTAAACATGATCGTTTTAAAAAAAAACAAAAAAACGCCATACTATACATGGTTGTTTAAAAAAAAAAAAAAAAAAAGCGCCTTACTATACATGGTCGTTGTTTTAAAAAAACGGCATACTATACATGGTCGTTTTTTGTTTTTTTTGTTTTTTTTTAAACGCCTTACTAAACATGGTCGTTTTTTTTTAAAAAAAAAAACGGCATACTATACATGGTCGTTTTTTTTTTTTTTTTTTTTTTTTTAAACGCCTTACTAAACATGGTCGTTGTTTAAAAAAAAAAAAAAAAACGCCATACTATACATGGTCGTTTAAAAAAAAAAAAAAAAAACGCCTTACTATACATGGTCGTTTTAAAAAAAACGGCATACTATACATGGTCGTTTTTTGTTTTTTTTGTTTTTTTTTAAACGCCTTACTAAACATGGTCGTTGTTTTAAAAAAAACAAAAACGCCATACTATACATGGTCGTTTAAAAAAAAAAAGAAAAAAAAGTGCCTTACTATACATGGTCGTTTTTTTTGTTTTGTTTTTTTTTTATTTTTTTTAAAAACGCCTTACTAAACATGGTCGTTGTTTTAAAAAAAAACACAAAAAAAAACACCATACTATACATGGTCGTTTAAAAAAAAAAAAAAAAAAAAAAAAAGCGCCTTACTATACATGGTCGTTGTTTTAAAAAAACAGCATACTAAACATGGTCGTTTTTTTTGTTTTTTTGTTTTTTTTAAACGCCTTACTAAACATCGTCGTTGTTTTTAAAAAAAAAAAACGCCATGCTATACATGGTTGTTTACAAAAAAAAAAAAAAAAAAGCGCCTTACTATACATGGTCGTTTTAAAAAAAACGGCATACTATACATGGTCGTTTTTTTAAATAAAAAAAACGCCATACTATACATGGTCGTTTTTTGTTTTTTTTGTTTTTTTTTAAACGCCTTACTAAACATGGTCGTTGTTTTAAAAAAAAACGGCATACTATACATGGTCGTTTTTTATTTTTTTATTTTATTTTTTTTTAAAAACGCCTTACTAAACATGGTCGTTGTTTTAAAAAAAAAAAAACAAAAAAAAACGCCATACTATACATGGTCGTTTAAAAAAAAAAAAAAAAAAAAAGCGCCTTACTATACATGGTCGTTGTTTTAAAAAAACGGCATACTATACATGGTCGTTTTTTGTTTTTTTTGTTTTTTTTTAAACGCCTTACTAAACATCGTCGTTTTTAAAAACAAAAAACGCCATGCTATACATGGTTGTTTACAAAAAAAAAAAAAAAAAAAGCGCCTTACTATACATGGTCGTTGTTTTAAAAAAACGCCATACTATACATGGTCGTTTTTTTTTTTTTTTTTTTGTTGTTTTTTTTAAACGCCTTACTAAACATGGTCGTTGTTTAAAAAAAAAACCCCCGGCATACTATACATGGTCGTTTGAAAAAACAAAAAAAAAACAGCTTACTATATCCATGGTCGTTTACTTTAATAGTCTTTGGTGTGACCCGGCCGGGGGATTGAACCTACGACCTCACAGTCTCAAGGTGGACACTCTACCAGTAGACCACGGAGCTAGTCTTTGAAGCAACAAATAAACAAAAAAAAACACCTTAGTATACATGGTCATTTTTAAAAAAAAAAAAAAAAAAAAAAAAAAAGCGCCTTACTAAACATGGTCGTTGTTTTTTTTAAAAAAAAAACACCATACTATACATGGCCGTTTAAAAAAAAAAAAAAAAAAAAAAAAAAAAAAAGCGCCTTACTATACATGGTCGTTTTTTTTTTTTTTTTTTTTTTTTAAACGCCTTACTAAACATGGTCGTTTAAAAAAAACAAAAAAAAACGCCATACTATACATGGTCGTTTAAAAAAAAAGAAAAAAAAAAGTGCCTTACTATACATGGTCGTTTTAAAAAAAACGGCATACTATACATGGTCGTTTTTTTTTTTTTTTTTTTTTTTTTAAACGCCTTACTAAACATGGTCGTTGTTTTTTTAAAAAAACAAAAACAAAAACGCCATACTATACATGGTCGTTTATTAAAAAAAAAAAAACAAAAAAAAAAACGCCTTACTATACATGGTCGTTGTTTTTTTTTAAAAAACGCCATATAATACATGGTCGTTTAAAAAAATAAATAAAAAAAAATAAAAAAATAAAAAAGCCTTACTATATACATGGTCGTTGTTTAAAAAAAACGGCATACTATACATGGTCGTTTTTTTTTGTTTTTTCTTAAACGCCTTACTATACATGGTCGTTGTTTTAAAAAAACGCCATACTATACATGGTCGTTTTTGTTTTTTTTTAAAACGCCTTTCTAAACATGGTCGTTGTTTTTTTTAAAAAAAACCGCCATACTATACATGGTCGTTTGGGAAAAAAAAAAAAAAAAAAAAGCGCCTTACTTTTGTTTTTTTTTAAACGCCATACTATACATGGTCGTTTGAAAAAAAAGAAAAAAAAGTGCCTTACTATACATGGTCGTTTTTTTTTATTTGTTTGTTTTTTATTTTTTTTTTAAAAACGCCTTACTAAACATGGTCGTTGTTTTTAAAAAAAAAAAAAAAAAAAAGCGCCTTACTATACATGGTCATTTTTTTTTTTTTTTTAAACGCCTTACTAAACATGATCGTTTTTAAAAAAAACAAAAAAACGCCATACTATACATGGTTGTTTAAAAAAAAAAAAAAAAAAAGCGCCTTACTATACATGGTCGTTGTTTTAAAAAAACGGCATACTATACATGGTCGTTTTTTGTTTTTTTTGTTTTTTTTTAAACGCCTTACTAAACATGGTCGTTGTTTAAAAAAAAAAAAAAAAAAACGCCATACTATACATGGTCGTTTAAAAAAAAAGAAAAAAAAAGCGCCTTACTATACATGGTCGTTTTTTTTTTTTTTTTTTTCTTTTAAACGCCTTACTAAACATGGTCGTTGTTTAAAAAAAAAAAAAAAAAAACGCCATACTATACATGGTCGTTGTTTAAAAAAAACAAAAACGCCATACTATACATGGTCGTTTAAAAAAAAAAAAAAAAAAAAGCGCCTTACTATACATGGTCGTTTTAAAAAAAACGGCATACTATACATGGTCGTTTTTTTAAATAAAAAAAACGCCATTCTATACATGGTCGTTTTTTGTTTTTTTTGTTTTTTTTTAAACGCCTTACTAAACATGGTCGTTGTTTTAAAAAAAAAAACCCGCCATACTATACATGGTCGTTTAAAAAAAAAAGAAAAAAAAGTGCCTTACTATACATGGTCGTTTTTTTTGTTTTGTTTGTTTTTTATTTTTTTTAAAAACGCCTTACTAAACATGGTCGTTGTTTTAAAAAAAAAACACAAAAAAAAACGCCATACTATACATGGTCGTTTTAAATAAAAAAAAAAAAAAAAAAAAAAAAAGCGCCTTACTATACATGGTCGTTTTAAAAAAACGGCATACTAAACATGGTCGTTTTTTTTGTTTTTTTGTTTTTTTTAAACGCCTTACTAAACATCGTCGTTGTTTTTAAAAATAAAAAAACGCCATGCTATACATGGTTGTTTACAAAAAAAAAAAAAAAAAAAAGCGCCTTACTAAACATGGTCGTTGTTTTTTTTTTAAAAAAAACGCCATACTATACATGGTCGTTTTTTTTTTTTTTTGTTTGTTTTTTTTAAACGCCTTACTAAACATGGTCGTTTAAAAAAAAAAAAAAAAAAACGCCATACTATACATGGTCGTTTAAAAAAAAAAAAAAAAAAAAGTGCCTTACTATACATGGTCGTTTTAAAAAAAACGGCATACTATACATGGTCGTTTTTTTTTGTTTTGTTTTTTTTTTTAAACGCCTTACTAAACATGGTCGTTGTTTTTTTAAAAAAACAAAAACGCCATACTATACATGGTCGTTTAAAAAAAACAAAAAACAAAAAAAAAACGCCTTACTATACATGGTCGTTGTTTTTTTTTAAAAAAACGCCATATAATACATGGTCGTTTAAAAAAAAAATTAAAAAAAATAAAAAAATAAAAAAGCCTTACTATATACATGGTCGTTTAAAAAAAACGGCATACTATACATGGTCGTTTTTTTTTGTTTTTTCTTAAACGGCTTACTATACATGGTCGTTGTTTTAAAAAAACGCCATACTATACATGGTCGTTTTTGTTTTTTTTTAAAACGCCTTTCTAAACATGGTCGTTTTTTTTAAAAAAAAAACGCCATACTATACATGGTCGTTTGGAAAAAAAAAAAAAAAAAAAGCGCCTTACTTTTGTTTGTTTTTTTAAACGCCATACTATACATGGTCGTTTGAAAAAAAAAAAAAAAAAAAAAACGCCTCAGTATACATGGTCTTTTAAAAAAAACCCGCCATACTATACATGGTCGATTAAAAATAAAAAATAAAAAAAGCCTTCCTATAAATGGTCGTTTTTTTGTTTGTTTTTTTTTTGTTTTTTTTTTAAACGCCATACTATACATGGTCGTTTGGGGAAAAAAACAAAAAAACAAACAAACCCCGCCTTACTATACATGGTCATTTTTTTTTTTTAAATGCCATACTATACATGGTTGTTTGAAAAAAACAAACAAACACCTTACTATACATGGTCATTAAAAAAAAAACAACAAAAAAAAACGCCTTACTATACATGGTCTTTAAAAAAAACACACAAAAAACAAACAAACAAAAAAAAAACGCCATACTATACATGGTCGTTTGAGAAAAAAAAACAAAAAACCACGCCTTACTATACATGGTCGTTTTTTTTTTGTTTTTTTTTGTTTTTTTTTTAAAACACCATACTATACATGGTAGTTTGGAAAAAAAAACAAAAAACAACAACAAAAAACGCCTTACTATACATGGTCATTTGAAAAAACAAACAAACAAAAAAACAACAACACCATACTTTACATGGTGGGCGGCACGGTGGCCGAGTGGTTCGCACGTCCGCCAACCAGTTCGGTCGCTGCTCGGGCCCTAATAAACATGTTCCCAGTCATCAGAAACTCACATGAAGCAGGAGATGTTTTTTTATTTTTTTTTTATTTTGGCATTTGTTTGTTTTGCATTTATATTAAGCAAAGTGCATTTTTTCTTTTTTTTCTCATCAACACATTGCACAATACATAAATAATGATGCATATAAAACGTCTTCATATTTACAATTAATAATATATTTATATATAACATAAAATACATTTTTCGCCTCTTTATTTTTCATTAACTCTTTGAGTCACTTTTTGTGAAGAAGGTCACGTTTCTTCTTCTGCGATGACTTTCTGTTTTGAACCTCTGGAACAAAAAAGGAGGATGCGGGTGGGGGAGGGGGTTAGTGTCCGCGAAGGAAGGGGGGCAAAGGGGAGGCCATCGCTATCGGGTGTTGAAGATGACCTCCAGCCAGCAGGGGCAGCTGCTGATGAACTGTCGCGTGTAGCACTGTCCCCAACCTTTTACGAAGCTGATCTGCACCGTGAAGCCCGTGCGCGGCTGCTGCGTGAACTCGTGGTCGTTGGGCCTCCGCAGGCTGCTGGCCTTGTCATAGTCGAACGCCTTGATGGAGAACCCGGGGAACACCTTGTGCACCAGCAGCGTACGCGAGTCCGGGTTGTCCAGTGTGGCCGACTTGATGAAGATCGGGTAGCAGCTCCGGTTGTACACCCACACGCCGTCGGGCTCACGCGTCAGCTGGATGCCGTAGCCGACCTTGGCGCGCACCATCTGCACCAGCTGCGACTTGTTGTCCGAGCAGAGCTGGCCCAGGCAGAAGCCGTTGCCCTGAGGTAGATCATAGAAGATGTCCAGGGAGGACTCCTGGACCGAGTAGAGGCGCCCTACGCGGGTCTTCTCCTCCCAGTAGGCCACCACGCACCAGTGGGACCGCTCCCCTGACTCCTGCATTGCCAGGGAATCTAGAGAGGGAACAGAAAGAACGAACAAGGCTTAAAACTTGAACATAAATTCAAAAACAATTGAAACTCAGTCTGTTCACTCTAGGTTGGTTGGTTTTGGTTTTTGGACCACTAGAACAAGGGATAGCTGATGGTGAGAGGACCCTTGAAGACGGCTCTGGGGTGGTTGCACAAACCCCTACAGCAACTACAACCACTATTTTCTGTTCGTCTTACAGAATAACTGTTGTCTTTTGAACTCCAGTAGCTCAACCAGTCTGTTGGTCTTTGGACTGGAGAAACAAGGGTTGGCTGATGGTGAGAGGGCCTTGCACTAAACCCCGGACTCCTTAGGGGTTCTTGCCTACAAGCCCACCTACAAAGACTGGCACCTAATTCTCTGGTTTGTATTACTGCTACAATCACAAAGAAAAACTGGTTTTTGGACCAGAGACTTAACCGCACAGAATTTGGGGTTGGTTCCTGGAAAGTGTTCACTAGATCTGTGGAACTCGACATGCGGTACATTCAAAGAATTCATTGGTCTGCACTCCACACTCAACCTTTTCCAGAAGGGAATAGAGAATAGGTGATAGTCTGGTGCAGTGTACATTTTAAGCGCAGGCGACACTGCAACTACCGTGTCTTTTATTGCCAATCAGTGAAATTGATTTCACTGACTGTAAGCGCCGACCGCTTACATCAGCAATTTGTCTAGTTGCTATCAACACTTGCTATAACTGTCGTTGATCACCAAAATGCCCAACAAACAAGATACGGTACTTTTGTTAGCAGAGGTCGGCATTGCATCAATTTTGACGGAAGGCCTGTCAATCAGTCAATGAAGGACACCCATTTTGTTGACGATTGCCCAAAACCTTTGAAAAATTGACAAACTAAGCATTGCTGGAACGTGGTTTTCGTCTGTCAATGTAATCGTCAATCCATGAATAAATTTGACAATCCATCAATGACGGGGATCCCATTTTGCTGATGGATTGACAAATGACGTATGACATTGACAGATCCCTAGTTCGAATGATGAAAACATTAATGGACGACCATTTTGCTGAGCAGTGACGAATGATGGATTGATGGTAACAATGCGGTTCGGCTTGAAATATTGACAACTTGCTCAAAATTCTTTGATGCGCCCACCTCTGCTTGTTATCGACAGCAACATCACGACATAATGATCACTCTTTTAGGCAAAAGGTTTGTATGGGCTTGGGTCTTGAGACCAGAGTGACAATGTGACAGAAATCGGGACTAGATGCTGGAAAGAGTCCCCTTGAGCAAGGCACTAAAACCCTGACTGGAGTGGCAACCCCACAGAAATTAAGGTTGGTTCATCCCAACATCGTAAGCAGTTCTCAAGCACTAGCAGCCACAACACCTCAACAACTCTGTAGTACAACTCTGCTTTTCTTCTATGTCCAGCGCCCCATGAACACACCACCCTAGTTTGCTAGCAACAGCATTAGTACTATGCGGCACCCAACCAGAAACAGCTCAGACTCGATTACAAAAGTAAACCAATTGGCTATGTGATGCTGAAAATAGCTGGACAATGTTCTCTGTGAAGACGAGCTTTGGTTGGCCTACTTGATGACATGCCCAAGGGATACTAGCTATGAAAATTTGGACAGACAGCAAATAGCTGCCAAAGGCTCGTTTTCAGGCACAAAAGGAACTGCAAAGGTTTTCTTAAGACTAGCTTAAAATAACCATCTAATGTAAGCACTGCCTCAACCAGGGAAGACCAGAGGATGACCACATTTCTTTAAAAAGAACCCAAGTTCACAAAATTCCTTGGTTATACCACATAACGGCGCTCTCCGCCCTATTTTCTGCCACGCGGCAAGCAGCCACGTTGGATTTCCTGGAGGCCAAAGCGGCAAATGGGAGACGCGGGCGGGCAAGTGTCCACATGCACGACATTATTTGTCGAGGCATTAAAGCGCTTATCTTCCGTCTGGCTCGCCGTGTTTTCGTTAGCGGCGCGGGCCAACAACGTGCTGACGTCACCGCAATCATCCCGCCGCATGCTGCAGGAAAGAGGGGGGGGGGTAGCGTTGTCAAGTTGAGTAACGTTCCCATAAACATTCCCGCCTCCGGCCTCGTCGGTTGGAGGGAGCACACGTGCGGTGCGAGCAGAATGGCGGAGGCGAGCGACGAGGCCTAGCCAGTCTAAAGTTTCACCGAGCGTAAAAAAAGAAGCGTAGCATTGGCCGTGCTCCAATTTCCAGCCCCCTCCCTCCTCATATCTCTATTCCGCAGCAATGTGGCTCCCAGCGACTCCCCCCCCCTCACCACTCAAAAGGTGGGAGCCAGTGAGGCGCGAGGAAGTGGAGGACGAGGGGACGGGGGCGGGGAGTGTCAAAGAGTTGGACTGCAACTTTTGCGTCCTTGACTAATTGCGGCGTCCTCTATCGGACGTGTGTTTACTTCCGAAAGCAAAAGGAGCCCTCCCACCCCATCTCTGAGCCCCGCACTCCCCCCTTCTTCCTTTTCATCTAGCGCGAGCCCCTCATGTAAGCATTCATTTGGAAGGTCCCGGCCGCAGACAAACTGCGACGCTAATGCGGCGGGATCAGTGGCGGTCCAAGCGGGCCTCGTCGTGGCCTGTCATTAGCCTTCATTAGGCAACACCGGCAGACGGAATCAGGGAGACGGGGGGGAGGGACTTTTAGGCAAGAGGTGGTGGGGGGAGGGTGGTAGGTGGCGGCTGAAAGCCTTCCATAAAACAAGCAGAGCTGTGTTCTTTGAAGTTGGTCAGAGCCAGGCCTCGGGGGGAGTTTATCGTAAATCCATTCTCATGGGCCGCAGGGAGGAGGGTGTGACGCCTAAGTACCCGACTATCTACCTTAGACTAAACCAAGGGAGGGGGCGGGGGTGGGGGTGTTTATCTTCCAGATAAGACATGGAAAACGTCTCTGACCCTGCTGACGGCCTGGTGGTGGCACTCACCTGCAACTGTGTATGTGTGTATCTGGGGGAGGATGGGGGAGGGGGGGGGGCATAGACCTGGCGAGTGTGTCTGTTTGTTATTGCTTGGAGAGACGGGGCCTGGCGTCAGAGGTCATTAGAGCTGGGCTGCCTGTCTGAGCGTGTCAGAAAACACCCCGCTATTCGTGACGACATCAGCCGGTCCCGCGCTCGCGCGTGACCCCGCCCCCCTCGCCAGAGCCTCAGGCAGAGGATGCACTAAACGCCACGAAGATTTAAGATAAGAACATGGGGGCGGAACACGTCAACTAACAAAACGAGATTTAAAAAAAAAAAAATTAAAATGGGTTGCCACACAACATTTTTGGCGTCAATAGTAGGGGTACATCGGGAGCAAAAGTATTTTTAGTCTTATTTTGTTCAGAAAACGTTGCAATGTTCTAAGCTACAAAAATAGAGGCATATTCTGTTCCGCAAAAGTACTAATACAAAAGTATTCATATTAGGAATGTCAGAAGAAGTTTCAAGTCATAATTTTTAGAGAATGGCAACAAAAATAAAGATGTATTTGTAACAAATATGTTACGTAATATGCCAACTAAAAAACGGCAAACACTTTTTGTAGCGCTTGGGACCGCTTCGTTAAAACTCTCTAGGGGGCGCTTCTACACATTAAACTAATAAAATATCGATTATTTTGCCAGGCTTTATGTGTGATGTTTTAAAATGTGTGACGATGTGTGATGTTTTAAAATCGGCATCATTTTTCTTGGCAAACAGTGCGTCGCCACGGCAACAACATTTCAACATCATGAATGTCTAAACGGTCTTATAAGGTCGATCTGTTAAACACGCAAGGAAAAAAAAATAGATTAACACATGCATTTCCTTTCGCCAGTAGGAGGCACTACCACTTACAATGAAAAAAGTTGTAAAGTTACAAGTCATATTTTATAGAAAGAATAGAAGATATACAGATTTGTAATTAAATAGTATGTTACATAATAGGACAAGAAAGTAGTGCAATTCGGGAAATGGAAAAAGTTAAAGATTTGGCATTTTGTTCTGAAAATGTAGCAATATTGTAACAAAATTGTCCTTTTTTTTTTTTTTTCACAAAACCCCAATAATAGAGTAAAGTAGCCCAAAATGTAGGAATATTACGAGAAAAAAAGTCACAAAAGCAGTAATATGACTACAGTACCAGGGCAAAAAAAATAAATTTGGCGAGAGAAGGGGGGCCTCAGGGAAATTAATAACAGGGTGAAAGTGATACGAGTGCTCATCTGCCCTGTCAGGAGCTTGTTCACAGCTTGTCCTGACAGCACACGGGCTACAACTTCATACTCAAAGCACACGCACAGACAAACGCACGCACGCACGCAAGGAGAAATAAATCTTGTTGCCGGATTTCGGACGGCCTCGTCTCCTCGCCTTACAGTCTGATGCTATTTGCGGCGCCCGCCATAGGTGCTTGTCTGCCTGCACCTCCCGTCCTTGGCGGGGAACGTCTTCCGTATGTACATCTGTCTGGATGTCTGCCCGTTCAGGCATTAGTCCGTCCGTCCGTCTGTCTGTCTGTCTGTCTGTCGGCCACTCCACCTGCTCTCAGCGCTTGTCCTCTCCGAGGATAATCTGGCTAGCCGGCAGTCTCGAGGCCATCTGTCGGCCCTGTCTTTTGCGACTGTCGGCCGCCTGCGTCATTCTGGCCCACGGCCTTGGATGCAACGGAAGTAGTGGGGGGGGGGCAACTTTCTCCAAAAGATGTGGAAAATGAGGCAGAGTAGCGAACATTTACAGCTTTGGTTTACATACGAGGTCCTAAACAAACAAATTGTCTATGTAATTCATAAATAGAATGTCTACTAATCTTTGTCACCATCAGTATTTGTTTTTTTAATGATTACTTGTTGCTAGGCAGAACAACGGCAGGAATACAGAAAAAAAACAGCACTTACATACACTACTATAGGCATGTGTAATAACGATAATAATAATAATGATAATCCATCCATCCATCCATCCATCCATTTTCTTGACCGCTTATTCCTCACATGGGTCGCGGGGGGTGCTGGAGCCTATCTCAGCTGGCTTTGGGCAGTAGGCAGGGTACACCCTGAATTGGTTGCCAGCCAATCGCAGGGCACACAGAGACGAACAACCATCCACACTCACAAGCACACCTAGCGACAATTCGGAGCGCCCAATTAACCTGCCATGCATGTCTTTGGAATGTGGGAGGAGACCGGAGTACCCGGAGAAGACCCACACAGGCACGGGGATAACGTACAAACTCCACCCAGGGAAGGCCAGAGCCTGGACTCGAACCCGAGTCCTCAGAACTGGGAGGCGGACAGCTAATCAGTCATCCACCGTGCCGCCAATAATGATAATAATAATAATAATTTACAAGAAAATTGTAAAGTAAAAGAGTTGTCGTATTTGGTTCTAAAAATGTACAAGAATAAAGTTATATTTTGTATGTAAGAATAGGTCAGTTCACAAAAAGTTGTAACAAAGTCATTTAAAAGTATAAATTCAAATTCTCACAAATAGTAATGACAAAAAAAGTTCTAAAGTTACAAGAATGGCCTTATTCTATTCACAAAAAGCAGTTATGTAATATGTCACTGAGTTCTAACAAAAGGTCATATTTTGTTCACAAAAGGTAGCCACGACATATGAGTCATAAAGTTACAATAATAGTTGTATTACACCCAGGAAAATCAGTAATATCACAAAAGAATCACAAAGTTGCATAAAAAAAAGTTACCAGGACAAGTTACAAAGTCATGCTTTGTTCACAAAAAGCAATAATATCACAAAATAAGCTCTAAAGTTACAAGAAAAGGCTGACAAACGTTGACAGCATCACGGTTTTTATACGTATGTATTTTCTTCAACCTAGCGCCATCTGCTAACGTCAAAAATTTGGCAGGACGACGAGGGACGTGAAGGCCGCAAACGACGTTAGCAGGTTGCTAAAGCAGCAGATTGTGCGTGCGTCACACATCCTGACGATACAGATGACAAGCGATCATTTTGTGCTCTTGATACAAAATGGCAGCCGGCGGGAGGGCGCAGGTTAGCCATTTTAGCGCTATCATATCATCATTTAAAGCGGGCGACGGCAGTATGGTCGAATAAAAACAGACGTCTGCATTAATAACCTGAAAATGTTTGCAAAACAAGGATTAACTCAATGGGGAGCTTTATTAGCATCGCTGCTAAGCTAGCCGAGACAATTGGACAAAAGAGGGAGGAGGGGGCGCTGGTTGTCGGCTGACTGGGTCCTCGCAGTCTAAAAAGGTTAATCATTACCTCAGTCTGTCTCCACGCACACAGTACACACACACAGCGGCTGAACGCAGGAATGGGGAAGACGTGAAGGAAATGGACTCTTGGCGGCGGCGCCTTATTTTCTAAGTCAACACCCTCTCCCGAGCTAGCGGGGTGGGGAGGGGGGTGAGGCAATGACTGAGGTCTATTCCAAAAGTTCAAAGGTCGCGATGCAGAGCATTCCTTTTGTTCTGTTCCGAAGCAGACGTCGCACTCGTCTGAGGCACACAAATGTAAACGCCTGGACTCCGCGACAGCGACGGTGGCAGGTGAAACAAACTGATGCAAAACAACCTTGTGAGACAATCGCTCGCCAAGTATAAAATAAATAAATACAAATATGTATATATGTACGATGAGATTTTTTTTTTTTTCAGAAAAATCGTAAAGTTCTATGGAGTGGAGTACCCCAAGGTTACATTTTGATCCCCTTGATGTTTGGAAAACTACCTTAACTCATTCACTCCCAGCCATTTTCACTGAAGCAAATCCCGCTTCGCTCCCTGCTGTTTTGCTGGATTTTGACTGATTTTGATTTCATTCATCAGGTAAATAAAGTATATTTCTATCTATCTGTTTCCGTTTTGCAGCAATTAGCATTAGAATATAGCTCAGTTTCATCATTATTCACAAATCTGTTTAAAACTGTGGGGGAAAACAGCCTGTTGCAGCATGGTCCTGATTGATCTCTTATACTCTGCTGCCAGCTCTTGGCCGTTTTTGTAATAACTACCATTGCTTCAACCGTTATCTTCAGTTCAGAGGCTGCATCAAAGCCTTCCGTATGCTCTAGCATTAAAAAAAAAAAAAAAAAAAAAAAAAAAAAGACACGTCTTTGGGACACTGGTGATATTTAAAATAGAACGCATTTATACGTCATTGGGAGCAAATGAGTTAAGATGCAATGTCAACATTTTTAACATTAGCCGGTGAAGCGGAGTGAGTTTGCAATTAGTGTGACATCATCACAATGCGACAAAGCAATAGGTAAAGAACAACACTGGTGTGCTGTTGAATGGGGAAAAAAAATGTTACATGAAAAGGTAAACTTTGGCATTTATTCTGAAAAATTTATAAAACATAAAAAAGGAATAATGTTAAGTGAATATTCACTAAAAAAAAAAAAAAAATCCATCAATTGTTTGAAAAGTGCATTTGAGGCCTGATGGCAGGAAAAGGCTGGCATGGGAGTGGCCCACTTTCACTATCTGCACATCTTGGACAACGACTCGCAGACATGCTATTTCTTCCCAGAAGCATCCGGGGTGGGAGATAAGGAGTGGAATGTTTGGCTGACATAATCACATGATCTCCACGTCTGGACCGCCACAAGACATGAAGAAGAAACATTATCATCATCATCCTCAGAAGAACATTCTGTTCCCATGGAACACCTCCTACCTCCTCATGCTGACTTATTATTGTTATTATTATTATTGCAACACTTCAGCACGCTGACCACACACACACACACTCACGCACACACACCATCATCACCATCATCATCATCATCGTCATCATCCCCGATGCCCAGATTTCCCAGGGCGACAGGACAAATAAACACCACGTCGACGAGTGCGGGGTGCCAGGCGAGTACTGATGATGTCATCACGGACTCCCGAGAAGATTATATACCATGCTGACTCACACAAGTGGACAACAGGACACGCCCACTTCGTTCACTGTGGCGTTCAGGCGCCGTGGTGGAAAAAAAATGCAGACAACCCGCAGAGACACTTTAGTGTGTGGTGTGCTGTGTTTCGTGTTATGAATATGATATTTATTCTATTTATTTATCTATGTATTTATTCATGTATTCACTCGCCTACTTCTTGTTATTACTTTACTGATGTTACATTTATTTACTTATAAAAAAAAAAGTATACTCACAATGTCTGCTTTGTTCTTGTTTTTCTTATCTTATTCTTTACTGCACGACAGCACTTTGTATAAAGCAATGCTTGTTTTAAAGTACTTTATAAATACATTTAGTTGAGTTCAGTGTGTCCATAGAACTATCAATGGGAAAAAGAATGATGGAAAATGGCGGTATAAGAAAAGGGAGTATTTTGTTGAAAAAAGTTGTACTTTGTCCACACAAAAAAAATAACCTGAAAAAGTTAAGAATCGTCACAATTTGTTCACAAAAATTAGTAGCATTATGATAAAACCAAGTTAAAAGGGTTGTATTTGTTCACAAAATGTTATATTTTATGCAGAAACTGAGAAAAAGTTCTGAAAAAAAGTCATAATTCACTCACAGAAAGTAATATGAAACAAAAATGTAATAATCGTCATGTTTTGTTCACAAAACATGACGATTATTACATTTTTTATTGCAAGAAAAAGTTCAGTTAAAAGATTGTATTTTGTGCACAAAAACAATGTGGAAAATGTTATGAATTGTCGTATTATCGTCTTAAGTAGTAATATAACCAGAAAAAGTTACAAGGTTGTATTTGTTTACAAAAAGTAATATGGTGAGAAAAAGTTCATTAGGTCATATTTTGTTCACAAAGGAAAACAAGGAAGGGGAAAAAAGCATAAAGTTAGATGTAAAATGAAAAGAAAAAAGTTAATTTAATAATATTTTACTCAAAAAATTAAAAGTTACAAGGACATTTTGTTCCCAATTTTTGAAGGTTATTTACTTATTTACTTTGTAAATAAATAAATATATTTTAAAAAAATATATTATATATATATTTTTTTTAAACAAAAAAGTAGCAAGACAAGAAAAATGTCATATTAAAGTCATATTATGCTCTAATGAAGTGAAAAAAAATAAGTTGAAAAAATAAACTCCAGTCCAGTAGTTTGTTGCCTAAAGTACAATAAATTACAATATTCCAAGAACAACCCCTCAAATGCCCTTTTTTTAAATACTGTAATGTTTCTTTCATAAAGTCAAGAAGTAAAAAAGAAGAGCACCAATGATATCATCGGTCAAGTCCACTTGCTTCCCTGTGGCGTTCGGTCGGCGTGGGAAAAAGGACAACCGGTAGAGCAAGTCTGGCCTTTTGTTGTGTTTTTCATAAACACCTTTTATGCGTGCGTGATTACGCAATAGACTGTTGTCATTACACAATCTGATGCCTCGTGGCCATAAGAAGTGACCTCTGCCCAGTACAGTGGGCTACATATGCGAATGAATGGGCTGCAGGGTGGAGACGGGGGAGCGCCTCGCAGAAATCGAACGCGTGGGCACATATTTCCGCTTCCATACCTCACCTCCAGTCAGAATGCGATTCCACAGTAACAATGTTCAACATGTTCTGGGCTCCCATCCAAAAAAGCTCCACTCTCCCCAGCTTAAAGGTAACCGTAAACGCCTCAAAATGGGAGAAGATTCAGTAAAAGGCCCACAGCTCGGGGCCCACATTCCGTTCCCCTTCCTCCTCCTCCTCCTAACCTCACTGTTTTTTCGATTTGCGCGGCGTAATGACACAGGGTGGAGAAAACAGAGGACGGCCAAAAACCAAAATGGAGTCGCCCCTTGCCAAGAGGCGGCTTTGGCGGCCTCGCAAAGAGAGGAAGTGGGGGAGTAATGAGAGACGCCGGCCGCGGCCCGACTCGGGAGCGAGGCCCCCGGCCGGCATCTCCGCTCGCTCGCTCGCGCGCCGCTCAAAATTACAGAGGACGGCGCACAAGGCCTCCACCCAAAAGACGCCATCTTGCCTCCTTGAAGGAAACACGGGGTAACGGGAATGGGGGGGAATCTCCAAATTTCATTTTTCAAAAGGGACTAATTTCACTGCTGACACATGCACAACTCTATGGAATTAAGTTGGCGCGATGGTGGCGAGCCAGGAAAAGGGAGTCCAAAAAACAACAGAATGTCCAACTTTTGGGATCATTTCACAATTTTAAAAAGAAAAATTGTGCAACGTGTTCCACAACAACACAGCTACCGTTGCCGACACAAGGTAGCTAATTTTATATAGCGCTACGATTATGGCGGACCAAAACTGCCAAAATTTGAAATAAATAAATGACTAAATAAATAAATAAATGACTACAAGTGAAAATAAAAATGAATATAAAAAAATAAATAATTTGAAAATAATATCTAAAAAAAAATAAATATAAATGGAAATAAATCCGTTTTTATTTTCACATTTAGTCATTTATTTATTTATTTAGTCATTTAATTATCATTTAATTACCGAGGTGCTCACTCGACCAATGAGAAGCAGTTTGCAACGGCGGAGTCCAACCCAACACACGCTTAGGACCGCCCCCTCATTTGAATAACATTTCGACTTGGCAGTACGGCCCAAAACTGCCAAAATTCAAAATGAATAAATGACTAAATAAATAACTAAATAAATGACTAAATAAATAAATAAATTACTAATTAAATGACTAAATAACTAAATAAATTACTAATTAAATGACTAAATAAGTAAATAAATTACTAAATAAATAAATAAGTGAAAAAAAAGGATTTATTTCCATTTATATTTATTTTTTTGTATAAAATTTTCAAATTATATTTTTTATATTAATTTTTATTTTCACTTTTAGTCATTTATTTATTTTGAGTTTTGGCAGTTTTGGTCCTCCATACTACAATTGCTAGCAAGAACGTACTGTACAGCTGCCGATGGCCTCAACTCATAGCAAGTCACTCAAGATGAAGACTCGAATAAACGGTTGGCCTAACTGCAGTCCTAAAAAAAAGAAGTTAACTACTGTAAAATGTAAATGTATTGCAAAAAGAAAGAGAACAACTAAACAGTCTATATTAACTTTGATAAGTGACAACATGTAGTGGTGACAAAAGTCTGTGTTTTGCGTCGAAAAAAAAAATGAAAAAAAAAATCAGTGTAGCACGCTGGACGAAACTATTGGGACCTATTGGACTATTTGATCAACTGTACTGCCTATTATAGTAACTGTGACGACTTGTACACTAATGTTGGGTTTTTATGACTGACTACACATACCGTAACTTCCTGACTTCAACTGCTTCTTGAAAAATAAGTAAGGGAGAGTAAAAATCCGCAGTTAATTGATGCTCGTTGAACTGATCTTTGGTGAGTCACGCTGACAAAACGATTCCGTTGTTCTTTCTTTCTGCCTCTCCTGCGTGTGTGCATTTTTTTTTTTTTTTTTAATGCGAGTCTTTCTCCCTGCCGGCTCAAAGACATGAGGTCATATCCTGCGCGGCCCTTTCCTCTCACCGCTAACCCAAACAAGGCGGGAATGCCGGGAGCTGGAAAGCTGAGGAACACTGAGGGCGCTCTGTTCAGCACTCGAGCTGGAAGTAAGTTTCCGGATGTAAAAAAATAAATAAAAAAATATCTACTTGGGTTATGAGGGTGACACTTCACTTCCCGTCATTAATGAATATAGAAAAATAGGCCAGCCGTCATGACAGCAGGTTTGATTTAATGAGCCTGGACTAAATTTAATCCCCCTCACCGGAGACGATGATGGAGCTCGCACCTCCAGCGGATTGAGCCCCCGACTAATTGACGTTGTGACGGGGATGTGGAGAGCAAGGAAGGAATTTTAAAAAGCGCTGGCTTCATTCTACATGTGACACTGGACAAAAGTAAAGGGACAAAAAGCAAGTGTAGGAAATTGGCCTCTTACGTCTTAAAAAAAAAAAAAAAAAAAAAAAAAAAAAAAAAAAACTCAAACAAAATGATTAGTAACAAGGCATGGTGATTTGGAAAAAATATATTAACTCAATTGTGTGTAAAAAGGGTTAAACTCAATTCCTAAATTTCCTGCAGCCAAGTGAGTTGACGGGATTTATTTATTTATTTATTTATTTAAAGTGTGGCTAAATTTAACACCGTGGCGGGAGGAAGCGCCTGTGTGACAGTGGGCAGCGTGCCAGGGCTTGCACCGGTCATTCTATCCCTGTGCGCGTTTGTGTGTGTGAGACATCGCAGCCTGACTGGATCACAGTCAGTCCCGGGTGGCACCAGGAGGCATGCCACTGACACAGTGATAAGAAGTTAGCAGGGTCCAAATAACAACACCGCCTGCATCCAAGAGCACACAAAAAAAAAAAAACTAAAACGTCCAGTTGAAGACTCTCTTCCCCAAATAAACGCATTTCAGACAGCACGCAGCAACACGCGAATACGCAGCAGCCCACGCCTGCGTCACGCCGGGTATTCGGGCCCGTTGCCAGAATTTCAACAGTCCTCTCACCAATTCTCGTTAAAAACAGAAGCAGACGTGGGCGCGGGCTCTGTGCACAGGAGCCACGTTCGAGGTTAGAAAAAAAGCCAGCGCGGATGCTAAATCCAGCACGGACCTCCGCCAAGGAAGGCCAGACAATCCTAATTCGGATCAGATTAGACACCGACATTGATTTTCCGGTGGCCCCAGTCACACTTGTGTCATTGGGACGGGTGTGTTTTGCTCTGAGAAATAAGTGTAAATGCTATGCTAATGAAGCTAGCAAATATAAATTATAGAAACGGTTGTACTAGCGCATTGTGTGCTGGTGGATCTCTTGAAGCTACACTGCTACAGTTTGGTTAGAATCAGTCAAGTTCTTGCTCAAATATGCAAACTGACAAACGAGGCGGTAGCGATCTGTTAAGATGTTATGCAAATAAAACTAGCAACATGAACACAAGTGAATTAAAGTGTACCAGTATCTGGATCAGGACTACAGTAGTTTTGTTTGCTTGGCAAATGCTATGCTAACAAAGAGTTAGCTTGGAAGGTAACGTGAGTTCTTACTGTCTACACTCTATGTGAATCAGTTAAGTCATTTTGTCATGCATAATTCAGTAAACAAATAGTCGGTGATGCTATGCTAAAAAAGCTAAACAAAACTGTACTCTAAATGAACTAAACTTAATATCTACAAATGCTATGCTAACCATGCTGGCAATGTAAACAAATCATTCTGAAACTACTGTACAATATTATATATGTATCTGTACTTAAATAGCCTATAGTGGGTTCTACCTCCGTACCCTCTATGTTGAGGTAGATTTTTGCGCAATTCTACAAACTAAACATTTCATTAATGTTGGGAAAATGTTACGCTAACAAAGGTAGCTAGCACTGCACACAAACAATTCTGAAATATTTTATGCATTTGCACGAAAAGAAAGTGGACACCACTCTCCTACACTAAGGGCATTGGTAGTGGTGATGTGAAACTGCTAAGGTAATGATGCTACTACTGGAAACTATTATGTGCATGCATCTGTACTAAAATAAAACGGGTCCGACGGAAATGGTGGTTTTGTCACAAATCTGCCAGCAAACAAATACTTTGTGGAGGATTCACAAAAAGACAATGCTACGCTAACAAAGGAATGTAAACACAAAACCATCCTGAAACTATTATACTGTATGCATCTGGATGACAATAAAGTGGGTTCAACCCCACTATTCTCAAGGGAATCGGTTAAGTCGTTTTTGTGTAACAAACTGCGGCGAAAACCTCCTTGGCGGAGCTACTGAAGTCCCTGCCTCTCTCCATTCACAAAACTGTTGGTGATCCCTCTCATCAGTTTCTGTGGTCAACTGAAACCCGCTCAATCAACTGCCTCCCCCCTTTCTTCCCCAACTGTCCCTCCCTGTTCTGTGTCGTGTTCCAAGTGGATGACGCGAGGCGGCGAGAGGCCGCTACGGAGCCACTAGCCTGGCAGGCAGCCCACTTTGCATTTGCGCTTGTCACTGTCGCGGCGGTACAATTAACTCCTTCTCGCCTGGATCACTCTTTTCTCCAAGTTTGCGGGTCATGCGCCACAGTCAACAAGCACTTAAATATTCAACTTGGAAGCGCATACCCCAAAGAAAAAAAAACCTTACATTGCTACACCGCCTCCCCTCTTCCTCCGTCTGGAGGGGGAACATAAAAAGGGGGAGATTGAGGGAACTGGAAGGTCAGCGGCAGGCCTTCTGGGAGAGCCATGTTTCTTTTGTCAGGGCCCCAGAGGGAGGGTGCAGGGGAGTTGAGAGGAACTAGGGGGAGGGGCGGGGGCTTGCCAGGGAAAACCATGAGGGCACCGCTTTTTTGCCATCTTTGCTGAGGAGGCCCATTCACACTGCTGCTCGCTGCCAGGAAGGAAAGCAGGGGAGGAGGGCACAACCCGTTCACGAACAAGCGGCAGCAATAAGTAGCGGGGGGCGCCCCCCCAGTACCTTGGTTCTAGGGTTTCGGAGTTTAAAGTAAAATCCGTCAAGCTAATACATGCAAGGACTATTTTAATGTCAAGATTGAGAAGGGAGGATTCTGGTAATCGGCCTCCACCAAACAAAGGCGGGTTGAGGGCGGTGGTGGTTCTGCAGAGATGGGGGCGGGGGTGGTGTATGGGCAGCAAACACCAACTGACATAAAACAGGCTTTAAAAGGGCCCGGTAATGAGAACCATCTGAGGGCCCAGAGAGAACAACTCTGCCCGCGGACGCGGCGCCGGCTTGGGAGGGCGGCCAAACAGGATTATGGGAAAGGAAAGACGAGGAAGCCCTATCTAGAGGCTTGGAAAAAAGAGAAAAAGCGCCTGTGTCTTTCACTGGCTTCGGGTTTGCACATAAACAGAACCCAGAGTCTGTTCCAAACACCTCTCCTCAGGTTACAGTGGGAAAACAATCACGGAGGGCAGAATAAAGATATTTACCTGAAAGCCCCACAGGGGCCGAGTAGGTTGTTCCCCCGGTCTCACTGGATGAGGGTCCTGAGTCCGGAGAATCTGAAGCAGAGACAGAAACTTAGAATTACTGAGAGGGAGACGACAAAGAAGCAGCTGCAGGGCTGTCAATCACCAAGCTGAAATCAATGCCCGATAAAGATGCTGACGAATAAATGGAGTCATGATAATTTCTCATAATCCACTGCCTCGGGAAAATCAGCAACCCTGTGTTCGAAGGAAAGAATATTCTTGCGGTTCGATCGCCGGACAGACAATCAAAAAGCGTCATAGTGCGAGTATTTGGGGACAGAGGTTTTACTGGCGAGGCTCGCTACCGTCGCGGTCGTGCTAACGAGCGGCACGGCCAAACAGCCCCTCTTGGCTAGCCGGCCTTGCCCGCACTTTCATTGGCTGCCAGCGGCCTGGCCCTGGTCGCCAGGGCAACAGTTCACAGCTGACCGCAGGATTGAGGAAGGGAGTTGGAGGCCGTGGGGGTAAACACTGTGCGGATTATATCCCACCAGATCTGAAACAAGGTGGCGATTTACATCAGGACTGCTTTCATACGAACTAATGCCGGCGCAGTCGTTCCAATACTGCGGTAGACAGCAACCATGATATGAGTGACCTCCACTTCCTGCTCGTGAGAACTGTAAATTTTAGCCAACCAGAGTCTGATTTCCCGACAGGGCTGGCCTTCTTTAAATTACAAACTCTTGCAGTGTCATTAATACGCAACCCGGCGCATATTGCAGAAGATAGCATCAAGGAGTACAATATGTAACTTTCTGGGTACTAGGTACATAAGAACTAGGAGCAGAGGTAGCCAATCCTAGTCCAGAAAGTCAAAACCCTGCCACAGTTTGGCTTGAGCCACAGGTGCTTCTACTCAACCGGCAGGTAAACGAGCTAAGCACCTGTGGCTTAAGCCAAACTGTGGTAGGTTTTAACTTTCTGGATCTAGATTTGCCACCTCTGACTAGGAGTAAAACAGTACAGTTAAGTACTAGATTTAATGTGTTCAATTCTTGGTACTAAGTCCGCAAGTACAAGGACTAGTATTAGGCAATTAAGTGTACAAGAACAAAAAGCATAAAACAAGTAGTTCAACACATACAGTCATACAATGGTACAATTTCAGAGGTACAGTGTGCACAGTTTTGGGTACGAAGAATACAGTCCAAAAATTAGAACGTAGAGTCAACCATTTTCTTGTTTATGTACAATGTTAGCATTCATGCTAAACCCAAGGAAGGCATCGCGCGATGGTATGACTGACAGATGCCCCAGGCTAGTGGCAGGAGGCGGGACCGTCTACGTCCTATTGTCCTATTAATACATCTCTCCAGAGTCTCCCCCCGTGGCCGTGATGGCCATAGCAGCTGCGCCCGCTGGGTCATGACAAACGGTGGAAAAAAGTGTGACAGATGATTTAGTGGCTAGGCTAGCTGCTAATTTCCTGGTTCTCCAGTGCCGCTCCCAGACTACTCCCGCTCCTTTTCCAGTTACATAATAACTTCCTGTATTCCTGTATGACGTTTCCTATTTACTTCAGCCTGTGGGATGCTGGTTGTTAGCATGAATGACGGCACTGACGCTTGGTTTTGGTGTGACGCGGAATAAATAATGGTTGATAATCAGACGGGGAGGGAGAGCAGGGGCAGGTGCGGAGTGGAGCGGGGAGGCTGGAGGGGGTGGGGTGGAGTGGTTGTACTATGGAGCCACAGCTGCAGCTGCAATGACTTCCTATTGTTTCCACTCACTGAAAGCCACTTTCTCCCTTTTCGGCTGGCGGACCCGAAGCCAGCTGCTCGTCTGGCAGGGGTCATTGTCTGGACCCCCAGCTTTCTTTTCCGCCACTGACACACACCCTTAAATGAGCAGCCAATGCGGGGAAAGAAGCAGGAGGAGACCCGCGTATACCCCATCCCCACCTCGTCTACATGGACCCATCTCCGCACTGTGCACTATAGTAACACCAAGTGGCAGTTCAACTGCAACTGTACAGTATCAGAGGGGCGGACCTAGACATGAGGCTCTTTGTTGATTGGTGTGCAAACGAACGATTGCTTTACTTTATTTAATACATTTTTAACCCTAAAGTCCATATCCCACTTTGGCGGGGTGAACGTTTGCGAAGCTATCCAATGTTGATTTCGTTCAAGTCCGCAATGTTCGCTAATCGTCCATGCGACGTTTTACAGGTTTTTCTTGACAAGAAAAGCGATTGTTGTCTTTTTCTTGAAAAGAAAAACCTGTAAAAACCCGAAAAACCTTGAATGAACCCTGACGCAAACATTTGTCCCTTAGTGGGATAGGGGCTTAAAAGAGAGAAGACATGACAATTGCATATCGTTTTGGTTTTCTCTTACCACTCAAGCTGCAGGGTTACTGGGCAGTTTTCCATCGAAATCATCATTCTCTTTCTTTTAGTACTTCTAAGCTAGTGGACTTCTAAGCTAGTGGGCCATTTGTGGTCTAAAGTGGGGAAAAAACAACAATTGCTTTGTATTCGAAAGGCACATTGTTTCGATTTTCTCCTTGCACTCGAACAGCATGGTTATGGCACGGTTCTCATTAGAGTCAGCGCTTTCTTTAAAACGCTCCGGCTAGTGGGATGCTTCTAGTCCTTAAGCAGGAAGTGACATCGCGGTTGCGGTTGACATCATGCCATACATGCCATGTAGTCGTTATTGGTTGCTTTTCCAATAGAATCATCATTCGTTTAAGTTCCACTTGCCAGCTGGTGGACTTCAACCCAAAAGTTGAAAGACAAGAGTGATTTGATTTTTTTCTTTGCGCTTGAGCCACACGGTTACCCTCAGAATCATCATTGACCTTGCATAGCCAGTGGAGAAGTTGTAAAGTAAGAAAATATGTAACGGCATCTTTCAAATAATGTGACACTGATTGGATGTTCTCTTAGTTCTCGAACTTTAGACTCGCCATTTTCATTAATACCCCGTAGCTGGTGTGTACAGTTTGTAGTCCAAAAGATGTAAGACACAACAAATGCTCTGGAATGACGCCGTACAACATTATGTCAAGTTTCCCTTTTCATCGCGGCAACCAGACGGTTATCACTAAAATTAGCATTTGCATTAATATTTCCAAGCTAGGGCAGTGTTACTTTCATACTTTCAAAATGGCGCTTTACACACTTTCCATTTTCTATTTGCGCTTGGGCCACATGATTACCGGGTGGTTTTCCGTCAGAATCAGCATTCTTTTGCTTTGATGCTTCCTACCCTTGCCGGAATTGTACATCATTTTAGTTCTAAAGCAGGAAAAGTTATGACGCTTGTTTTGGAATGAGGCAGCAGGCACACAGTTTCAATTTTCTCACTTAGTTACTGGGCGGATTTTTCCAGATTCATTTTGCTCTTCTGAAATCTTTCTGAACAACAGGATTGTGATCTTTGGATTTGGGTGCATATGCTGTGGTTCTAAATCAGGTGGCACAAATGATAGGAGGATGCCAAAAACCCAGACCTTGGGAGTGTCTTCTAAACGTGTAATAAGTGAAGTTGTTGTGCATCAACAAAAAAAGTAAAAAAAAAAAAGTGCGGCAATAAAACACACAAACCAAGCGTGGCTCTGAGGGGACACGGTACACTTGAAACGTAACACGATGACATAACCCGCTGCGCCTCTCTGGCACCGAGGTGACAACCGTCGTCTGGCTCTGGCTGTCGCGGCGGCCAACAAACAAACAAACAAGCAAAGACTGCGCCGCGGGGTAAACAACCAAAGACGCTAAAAACAGCCCACGCGCTAACATTAAAGGCATCCAAAGCCAGAGACATGTCCCACTAAACATGACTGGAGTGTGAATAAATGCGCACGGCTCCATGAAGATGGACTGGCAAACAAACACGCTTGTAGGCCGCCGCGTGAGCCAGCTGGCCGCCAGCCACGCTAGAAGTGCACAGCCAGCCTCGGTGCCTCTGCACTGCTGCCATAAATCACCGACAAACACGGAGCTGCTTCCTGTGCACGCCGACATGTATGTGCACACACATGCGCTCACTTATGAAGACGTTCAAGACAGAAGTGGCGTCACGGGTTTACGTGACGGCGTTTGGAGCAAAAACGGGATGAGTTTCATGCGAAACTTGAATATGGGTGCAATGTTTTAATACGACTCTGGGAAGAGTTGGCGTGAAACATTGAAAATGCAAACAGTAGGAAATTGGCAAAATTGTGTCATTTTGGTTCTCGCGGCCTGCAAATGTTTTAAAACATGCGACGTTTCTTTAATAAAATGACACAACTGACAGTGATGTAACGATAAGGGCAATATCGTGATATTAAAACTGTCACAATATCGCCGTCGTCATGTTCATGTTATATTTAAAAGGCACACATCTGTTAAAAAAGTCTGGTTGATTTCCATTTGTGCAGTTCTAGCACCCTGTGGTGGCTAGTTTTTAGTGCAATTTAATTTTCATTAGGGATGTTTTGCCCCTTCTATGTTTAAAATCCTCGCCAATTCTCAGATGAAGGGGAACGTAATCTGTGAAGCGAGTCAATATGTGGAGGTACTCAATGTGTGCGTGCATTAACAAGTAAGTGCTGCAATATTACTAGAGATTGTAGGTTGCTTATATGCATTGCTGTTATGTGCAAAAGTAACAACATTGTTGAACCTCGTTGCTAACACTTGCCTGGCTACACCAACTAATATTGCAAATGGACACACTACAAAAATGTTCTGAAAAACACCAAACAGTTGCTCCATGTCCCCAACTAGTGGCCTGGCATGCACATTACAACATTGCCAGTCTTTTGAAGAGCATTCTGTGGCATATATGTATGATTGTGAACTTGTGAAGAAGACATCAGTTAAACATGAATATGTGTGAGCTCACCTGGTGGTTTAAGATAATCCATTGGATAGCGGGAATATGGAGGAGGAGGAGACTCTGCATTGAGAGAGGAAAAAAAAAAAGAAGCAAAAGTGTAAGAAAATAGCTTACAGGTTATAAACCTCACGTTTTTTTTTTTAATCAAGCCCACCATATACAAACAAATCAATCCAAAAACACTTATCATACCTAATAATTAACATAACGATATATTTTCCCATCGGTTTAGCACACCCTCGGAGGACTTTGTGAGCAAGAGAGTGAGGCCCTGAGGGCTGGCTATTGCCTTTCACTGACAGCCAGATAAACAAGGGGGCCGCCTGGCGCCAGGAGGGCCACTATCAGCGTCTAGGACAAACTCAGATAGGGGCCTCTCTCTCTCTCTCTCCTTGTCTCACAACACATACACACATGCACGGAAACTTCCCCGTGCACTTCTGCACAAGTGGTTCGAATAAACACAGAGGGAAAACGTGCACGTGCCTTGATAAATTCAATTAAATGGAAACTTTATAGAAGCACGATGATACCAATGCAATCCAAAAACCGTAAAAAAATAATAAAATAATTAAAATGTTGTTTTTTTTGTAAAAACATGCATCGTGCAGTGAAAATTGAACCAAAAATAATCTTTAAATATATAGAATACAATCAGAATAATTTAAATATATAAAGTACTGTTTTTACATTCATATAATAAAACATGCATTGAGTTTTTTTTTAAAATACGATTTTATCAAATATAGCATTTTTTTTAAAACAAATATACTTTATTTGTATTTATTTATTTTGTTTGAAATCAAGAGGTCCGTCTTCTTACCGAGCTCGCAGAGGCGGCTCATGTGGTGCGGGTTGCAGCAGACGAGCTCCGGGTTGACTTTCCCGTAGGATTCACAGCAAGACAGCCTCTTGAGCTCCGAGGAATGCCTGAGGTCGGGCCACCTGAACACCTTGTAGAGCAGCATGGGGAGGGAGTAAGACACTTGACCCACTTTGGCGTCCACTTTGCCCGGCAGCAGCAAGCAGGGGCTGCGGGCGCCCCCCTTGGACTCCACCGCCTGCAAAAGCACCTCCAATTGTTTCTCTTTAATCTTCTTGAGCACGGAGTGGGTGAGCGCCTTCAATTCGGCCTCCGACCCGCCGTGGGACTTGGCCGCCACCTTGGCCGCTTTTCCCATGCAGCAGCCCCCGGGGCCATGCGTCCCTCTGTCCGCCTCCCCGTCGCCCTCCACGGGCGCGCGGCTCCGCCACAGTCGCCGGACGAGCCCCGATCGTTTGGTCCTGAACATGCGGGACGAGATGAGGGTTCCCCGGCTAAACAACGGGCATGGTGTCCGCAAACCATGAAGATTGCCGGGTACGAGTCCGGTGGAGGCGGCGGAGGAGGGAAGGAGGAAAGCGGCTGCGGCGGCAGAGAGGCGGCGAGCCGGAGGAGCGGAGCGGCGGGGCTGCAGCAGCGCGACGCCGGAGAAGGGGAGCCCGGATTCCGGCCAGGCGCTCGAGCCTGCCCCGCTGGGCCGCCGCCGGCTTGCTCGCTTTAGTGGCTCCTCGCGAGCGACATCGAGGGGGCTTCAATCGCGCTACAACAAAGCAGCGTGACGTGAAGGGGCCTGAAAGAGTTTTTAATCCAAGACGACTAAAAATCCAAAAAACAGGCTCGTGGTGGGATTTCCCCCCCCCAGCTCTGTGATATCCTTCAGCGTGGAATCCTGCAGCGTTTCTCTTCGTGCACACGGCGACTCTGTGCGTGGCATGGAAGCAAGCAGAGCAGACGTGTGTGAGTGTGTGCTCCCTACAGGCGGGGGTACAAGTGAGTGAGCGTGTGTGCGTGTGTACGTGTTTGCGTGTGTCCTCTCCACAGTGCGCATTGACGCGCCCGGTCACATGGGCGTCTAGACAGCCTGTCGCTTGACAAGAAATGGGATTGTGTTGTTGCGCAAACACCAAACGCGCGTTCTCAACCAGAGCGCGCACGCACAGGCGGGCACGAGCACAGTCACGAACGTTCCAAAAAAAAAGAAAAAAAGTTGTGTTTTTAAGGCAGCAAAATGTGTCTTCGTGGATTATTTCGGACGTTTTGTCATGTTAATGAAAACTTTCCCAACACATTAAAACACAACTCACCCCGATTTTTATTCGCTTCCCGTCTTGAATTGACTCGTTACATTTATACTTGGTTCTTTAGAAAGTTTTCTGGTTAACACAAAACTCGAGGCGGCTTATCTGTGCCTGCGAGATCAAGACGAGGGAGAAGAAACCCAAATTCCATAACTTTAATGCGGCGCTGCTTAAATTGCTCGCGGCTGCCCCCTGGTGGACGCTTAGGACACAACGCTTGACTTCTTCCTACATCCACTTCCGGTCATGGGTACAAGGAGATGACGCTCAGTCGGTAGCAGCTGGACTAAGTACTCTTCAATGAGCATAGAAATCTGATTTTAAATAGTTTATTGCCTAAAGCCTGATATAAAATGTTACAGTCCACTAATTAATGATTACATCACATGCACTGTATGTGCGATCCTTAAAAAGTATGAAGTAATAAGTGTAAAATTATGAGGGGAAATCCGTTCTAAGAAAAATAACCCCCCTAAAAAAACAATAGTAAAGTTTTGAGAAAAGTCCTAAATAGCAAAAGTGCAGTATTACATTTGTTCTAAAATAATATATATTTTTTTGTTGACGAGAAAAAAAGGCAACAAAATTATGAAGAAATGTAATATTACAAGGGGGGCGCAGGATTTTTATATGCCAAAATTCTCAACGTATGAGAATTGTTATAGCATTCACATAAATTGATGGAACAAAATGCAATGTTACAAGAAAAAAAAGCTGCAAGTTCAAGTGGAGAAATAGGAATATTTGCTAGAAAAAATATCGCACATTTACAATACATTTGTATTACACGGGAAAAAAATACATTTATGAGAGGAAAACGTAATAGAAGTTCTGAGCAAATGTATGGGTAAGAACTGCAATTTCTCTCACAAAATTTGAATTCTCATATTAATTTCGGTAAGCATTATTTCCCAACATTTGGATAATAGTATCGTACTCTTATTCTTGTCAAAAAGTGTCTTTTCCTTTTAAAATTATAACTTATTTATACAATATAAGGATTATCCTTTACACATATATATTGACTTACTTTTGTTAGTACATTATTAATTTGACCTATAAACATTTCCTTGTCGTTAGGAGTTTGTTGTTATTAGCGGGTCGCTAATTGTGCTTAGTGGAGACACTGGAGAAGAGTCCAGACAGTCATTGTGCTGAATTTGCATTAGTGTATGTGTGTGTGTAGACATAAGTTATGCAGGCATCACTATGTTAATGTGTCGGTATGGCTGCGGGGCAAACTGGGGGGAGGATGGCTTGTGATTGTCATGACGTGTGTTTATGGTGGGGGGTTTGTAGTCAAATGCTCATCTCCATTGTTGCATGCTCCTGCAGTGGCGCCGTTTAAAATTGCAGAGTAGGAGGAAGCGGAACCGGGTTGGGGGACCATGTCTGGAAGTAATCAGTCACTAGGGGAAAGTTCTGTGGAAGTGACTCCATGTTGTCCTTCCTCTTTTTGTACGCTGGGAATGGTGGCCATGCAGGAAGCAACTATTATTTCAAGAGGACACGCTAGCATATAGCATCCATTTTCCCCATATTGTACTTTTCAGCAGACCTCATCCATCCGATACTGACGTTTCCATGGTTACAGAGGCCACAAACTGCAGCTAACTTTTCGTTGTCCTACTTTGTCCTACGTAGGTCCAGCTCTTTGCATCCACCTTGAGGGGATGGGGAGAACAAAAACCCAAGCGAGCGGCGGCTTCATCCATCTTGCTGCCGTTACGTGAAACGGGAGCCGTCGGTAAGGTGACCCCGGCGGCGAGGCGGCACAAGGAGGGCCATGTCACTTTGGAAGCACCTCCATTCAGCCATCTGCCAGCTCAGTCCCCACCCCCACCCCCTGTAATGAAGCCGCAAAGCAGGTGAGAGCAGGCCACTCTGGAGAGAGAAGCATTAGCATTGTCCTTGACCATGCAACGTCTTCAGGTGCGGGGGGGAAAAAAAAAAATAATAATCCATACAATGGCGTGAAATTCTCTCGGGACGTGGCAGACGTTGTGTCCTTTTTACCTCCCTATAGCTGACTTTTTTTTTCCTCTTCTTTCTGACTTTTACAGACCTCTGAGGAGGGAGTTGAGATCGGTTTAGGGATCGGCCGATTCCCCAAAATTATGACTTGTTTCTCTATGACTTTTTTGGGGCAACATTTTTTGCACAAGACAGGGATGGGAAGGAACATCTAACAGTTTTTGCGAGGCACTTAAAAACCAGTGGAGGGGAGGGGAAGGGGGAAAAAAAAAAAAAAAAAAAAAGACTACTCATAAAATCTTCTTTCTTGTGCGATATTACTATTATAGTTGTAAAATTGTGTAATTTTTTCATGTAAAAAAAAATCTAGCAATATTATGACTCAATGTACAAATGACCTTTCTAGTTATATATTTTTTTTATTGTCATAGTGCATTGTATTTGTATTATATTGTTCATGTATACAGTATATTCTTTTGACTCTGTGTGAAGAGATACAAGTCCCATAAAGCCAATTTCTTTCGTGTAAAATAATTTGGTAATCGCTGGTTATGGGTGAGTATCAATAATCAGCCTGATATTTGGCCTCATTTTAAGGAATCGGTACTCGCAATGGCCTGGGGCCATTTTACGAGCAGGAACTCGAAATTCGAAGAACAGAAAATTGCTATTAATTTCACGCAATTTTAAGGAAAAATGCTATATTGGAATATATATAGTTGTGCTCATAAGTCCAAACATGAACAAATCGGCGGAGGTGCAAATTTAGTTTCCATTTTATTCTGTGTCCTGTAATTGCCCAATTAATCCAAAACTGGTTCATTTTGTTAATAATTTGATATCAAGGCTCTGATGCTTTGGTACAATTCTTTTATTCAAGCCCCAATTGGAAAAGTAAAATTCATTTCTTGCTATGCATTTATCAAGTATGTATAGGAAGTAATAAGTATTTTTCTCCCCACACATCTAGAGGGGCCCAGTTATTAAAAAAAACAAAACAAAAATGAAAATAAATAATTCAATGCAAATGCTAAACATGCATATTATAAAGAGACGTTGAAACGCTTGCCTCAAACGGTTTCTCTTGAAGACAGACGACATGTGAGGAAAGTGAAGGTAACCTGAAACTGTACTGCAACTGAATAACAAACTTCAATTTGGGCGGGTTTTCAAATTCTTTCTTTTTTTTTTTTTTAACAGACCAAATGCATTCAGACAGCACTAAGAAGTATTAGGGACACACTGACAAGTCAAGAAAAAGAAAACAGTCGTCAAGAAGTTAGATATATGGAAACAGGGTTGAATGTTATTAGGAAAACGTTAAAAGTGCAAGTGTGGGGAAAAGCTGCAAAAACAGTTGCATTTTGACAAAAAAAACTTTCTTCACTCAACTTCAACTTTGTGTATTCATCTATTTAAACTTTATTTTTGTAATATTTTCAATTCTCATATTCAGAAATTATTAGAAAGTATTGTTTTCAAGAAAAATGTTGCAATATAAAAATAACACTATTATGTGATACGTATAATCTGTTATAGTCGAGATATTTACGAGAAAAATGGTGGATCATTATTTACAAAATGTAAGGCTAAGCATTTTGCAATTATAATAAACATATTTCATATAGCGTAGTATCCATTTTGAAAAAATTGTTCATGACTTTTTCTTGCTAAATTGCAATTTCATTCTAATTATATTGTGACTATATTTTGATGAATATTTCAAATTGGAATAGTCATAAATTTAGAAAATTAGGGATTATTTTACCTGGAAAAAAAGCTATTAATGAAAAAAACAACATTTGTTTGAAAAGCCTGTTTATACATAGGTTCAACAAAATATTCAAAAACAAAACCTGTAACATTTTAAGAGTGTAACGCTAAATCTCTGCCAACACAAGTATACGCTTGTAGTCATGGTCAAAGTTCATTCTCGTCAAATGAACATTTTCCAAATTTTTTCACATTTCAACTACTTGTAATATTTTTGACTTTGTGTAAATATTTGGAATTCTGACAGACATAGTTAGGAAAGCAAAGTATTACTTAAAAAATAGTGTAATTTATTAATGTGTAACTTAACAGTCCTCCTGAATGCAGGTATGTTGTGCATATTTGTAGTTTATTTGTTATAAGTTCACATATTGACAGAGAATTTACCGACAACTGTTTTTTATGTGCTCAGATCAAAGCAATAAAAGTATTGGCATAATGGTACCAAGGAACTATGCTTGAGTTGAAGATGAAATGGGTTGAAGAGCTTTCTTTATTTATGTATTATTTACGTATGCATCTATAGGCAATTAAATGTTTTTTTCTTACGGCGGGAAGTCAATTCTTCTCAGATTTGAACTCTACTCGGTCCCCTCCTTACCCTTCGCACATAGTGGGGAACACTGAAATGTTGTTGAAGAAGAAAAAATGTAGCTAACACAAAATCATTCTTGTAGTCATATATTTTTTTTTTTGTTCAGTGTGACCCGAATGCTCCTTTAGCAGCAAAAAGCTAATTCATGAAAAGTGAGCATTTTACAGCAAACTCATCAAATGCCTGCTGTGTATTTTTGCAATTCAGTGCATCTGTAAATAAGTTGTTGTTTGCATATGTTTTGACTTTTTTTTTTTTTTAAAGGAGAAACAACCAGGATTATAATCTGTTACCGGTCTCCATAGTGCCCCCCTTTAGCATTCCGTGCATTGTGGAAGCAGGTCAAGCCCCCGGGAAGATTCCCAGCGGAGAAGCCAAGAGGGATTTGTTTTGGTTTACGACAAAATGAGGTTGCGCTGCGACGCGGCTGTAACACAAGGTCGAGGCACTTCCAAAGCAGCCGTCCTATAAAAAGCAACACACACAAACTTGTACAAAGTGTCAGTCTGTACTGGGGCGAAGCAACTCAGCCTCAACCGGAGTCCATGCTGAAGAGCTCGATTCCGTGCGGGGTCCAGTGGAGGCCCACTCCCGAATTAAACACCAGCGACCACACGTACGGGATGAAGAAGTCCTCGGGCTGGTCCTCCTCCACGTACTTGAATTTCAGCTCTGGAAACTTCTACACAATGGGAAGGATGTTAAGCTCAGTGATTAGGGTGCATGGAGAGGAGAAGCACACTCCGAGAAAATTGCCAAGTGGGAAATCTCCCCTTTTCAAGGTCTCACGTCTCAGCGTGCCAGTCAATAATCCACGAAAAAAAAAACATGGCTGATGACCTTGATAAGAGTGACACCTACCATCATTACAACAGTGCTTCTTGTTCATTATTATTCACAAATCTATTTAGAATTGCGCGTTAATTGAGCTTTTCTTCAACTTGGTCCTGTTTGATCTCTTATACTCTGCTGCCCCCTGCTGGCCGTTTGTGTAATAACTACCATTTCTTCAACCGTTCTTTGCAGTTGAGAGGTTGCATCAAAGCCTTCTATATGCTTTAGCATTAAAAAAAACAAAACAAAACATGTAAATACGTTTTTGGGACACAAAACATTTAAAATAGAACATATTTATACGTTTTTGGGAGCAAATTAGTTAAAGTTCCATGTGTTATAATCACTTAAGTGTTACACAAACTTTGGCAGCATGGATGAGGTGAGAATATTTTCATTATTCTAATTCAATAATTGTAAATATAAAGTAAAATGATTCTGAATTGTCTTCAAGACTTTCATAAATGTAAATGTTTTAAATTCATGTGAAGAGTAAATTTCAAGAAACAGTAAGTTACGACAAAATTGGCCTTTAAAATTCTATTTTGTAATGATAGCATGGGATCAAGATATAATAAAAAAATTGATTCATGGTTTTATGAATCAATGTTAGGCTTGAAAAGGAAAATCGATTCAATATTGATTATTCGATTTTCTTAAACCTAGCCCATCTTTCCATTGAATCTGGCACTCTTCACCTCAAATTCAGAAAGCATTTTTTTTGTTCTTGTGACTTCTTGTTATTCTTGTTCTTGGGTTTTGTTAGATAGTAGATAGCTACTTGCGCTGGACTAGAACTAAACAAGATTTATAGAGCACTTTAAAACAACCGCCGCTACTTTCTTAGGACGGAACCTAGAGGAAGAAAATACAATCAAAACAGCAGAGGCCCTACAACTGAACCCTGTGGAACACCATACGCACGTGTATTCATATTGCACATACAGCATTCATTTGACCATTTTCGTTTTTGTTTTTTTGTTTTTTTTTTTAACTCAATATAGGAATTACAATAAAGAACTCACACGATATACCATTACACCAGTCACAAGTCGACTACTACATGCACCAAATTCCCTGCAGCATAGATAGGCCATGAGAATGGCTCACCGAACCCCGATTAAGAACCACTGCATTAGAAAAAAGTATACTGGTACCCTGTTCTGTCCTGTACACACACATATACATACATAAATAAATGCATATAAATATTTACATATATATTAGGGATTGTGGAAAAATAATCAGTTATTTTGATTGATATTGAAGGTCACGATTAATAAAAATGATTATTCACTTGTTTCAAAATTGAAGTGTTTATTCAACAACCAAAACTCAACAACTCAAAATTATTACCATAATCTCATGCACATTTATCCCTGCACATTGAACTCTTTATTCTTGCCAAGTACAAAGTGACCTTGTAAATGTGATGCTACTTGCATTTTCACTCTGCTGGAGCCACATCTTTGCAAAAAACAAACAAACAAAAAAAACGAAAAAAAATCATGCTAGAAATGGTGGCGGTAGCCTGCGTGCGCCAGGTCGTCATCTAGCTGGATTCTTCTCAGTGATCACTCTTCAGATGGCAGATGTAATTCCACCTGACTCCGAGGTTAAATTGCTTACAGCTTCCCGCGAGACACGGATCAACTCCGGGGTCTGACGACTGACCTCTTAACTAATGCGGCCGACGTCGCCTTTTGACCCGGGCGCGTTGGCAGCTACCGTTTGCCAAATAAAAAACGGCGGCGCGTGGCTCATCCACGGGGGAAATAAGAGGAAATAACTTTGCTGGATGTGGCCGACCTGTGCTCATAACAGGTTAAAAAACAAACAAACATCGGGGAGTGTCATAAAATGAAAGCAAGCACGGAGCGGTGTCGTTTTGCACAACAGTTTGACCTTATTGTCTGAGCCTGCGGCGGCGAGGTGCCGAGTTACATGATTACTCGCTAACAGCAGTCACACTCCCACTGGTCTCGGCTCGTGTCGGCCACACTTGTTCATAAATTCACACACATACACATTGTTGTGCAGTCCAGACCACAACCAACACTGGCTCGGGTGTCAATAAACGGACATAAATGAAGCAAAGAAATAATATACATAAATAGGTGTATTTATATCACTAATGTACGCTATCTAGAGATGTCAAAATTAATTGAGTAATTGACAAGTAATCGATTCTGAAATTAATCGACAAGTATTTTAATAATTAATAATTGAGAAATCGTTGGCTAGCAGAATGACACTGAATTATTGAACCTTTCTCCAAACTTTGTAGACAGGTCCAACGTTCTGTTGCAAAATCTAGATAAAATCTATTTTCTCATTTTGGATTTTGATACACAATGGAATGGTACGTCTAGCCTAGAAATCTTTTTTTCTCCAGTAAGTAAAACCTTGAAAGCAGGAAATATGGTTTTAAAATGGTGTTCTTTGGTTGTTAGATAGATAGGAGTATTCTCCTATGTAAAGGGGTTTCATATTTGGAGGCATATTAGGATAAAAGTGCCAGAATATAAAGTGAAAACATAAGGCGCTTCATGTTTTTTTCTTCACTTTTGGTAGAAGAATTATGCAAAACAAGCAACAGCCGTGAAACTTGTTCATGCTAAACGATTGTGTTAGCATTAAGGTCCTGCTAGCACTAGCAGCACTAGATTTGGCAAGACATAGCCGAAGGAAAAACCAATTGAATTTGTGTGGGTAATCTTTTTCCCGCTTAATTGCACGAGGCGATTTTTCAACATTTCCCCCTTATTTCTTAGTGAATAATGCATGAATCTTAATGACAAAACTGCGATGCATCGACGGAAGGTGTGCCATTTGGTGCAGATTCAAATTAGGATTGTTTCACGCCCGCCGGCGGAGTTCTGCGGTCGACTGAGTGCGATCCTCGTTAACACTTCAATTATCTCTGTGACCTTATAAGCGTACTGTAATTGTTGAGGTCTTCTGTAATGTCGTGGTGATTATGGCTGATATTTCAAATCAGAAAAAAAAAAAACCTCAACTGAAAATACAAAAATGAAAATGTCATTGGAATATTGTGATTCCGCGCTAAACATTTGATGAGCTGGTGTCTATTTGACAGTCGCCGACGCACAAACACCGGCCGGATAATAGCGACCCTGCATTGTCAACACAACACATTGTGCGCTTGTGTGTGTGTGCGTGTGTTCTGGCATATGGCCTGTGACCCCAGTAGCCCTGGCGTCTGGGTCATTATGATAGCGATATTGTAGCGCCTACCTCAATAGAGTTTCACCACAGCTGATTACTGACTGCATGTGCCTTTATATTGCGTGCATGTGCAGACAGCAGAATATAATGAGGCCCTCCTGTATTATTGATGTCCTACTTCTATCTATCTACCTGCTGTTTGCTGCGTTTGGCCCTCGAGGTGGCCCTTGTGCTTTTCTGGCTTGGCAGAGGCCATTCAGTATTTAATTGTATCGTGAATGGACCAATATGGCGTTTGGCTGACATTTTAGCAGCCTTTCATGTGCAGAATTTATGTCATCACATTGAGTTTGACTAAAGTAATTCTTAACATGGGTCCATAATGGCCTCTTCCAAATTTGATAAAATGTTAACATCTCACTTCAATAGATTCATCAAAAAGTAAAAGCAGATGCTTTAAAAAGTGTTTTATTTCGATTCAACACAATCTGCTTTCATAGAGGACTATCAAATTGAGAATAGTCACCGATGAGACTAAATTCTGATGACTTGGATAATTTTAAATTAAATAAGGTCTCAACAATTAATTGCTTCTCAAAAATAATTACTTATTCATTTGATAATCAATTAACCGATTAATCATTGCACCCCTAATAGTTACTAAAGCTGATTGCTGATCATGATAATTAATCGGCCACCGATATCTCGCATCCCTAATCCTAAGCAACGTCATTTCAACTATAATTGTTCCCAGAAGAACATTTTGATTGGCAATACAACGTACGTAAATTCAAATACTTGAATTTGATCTGCTTTCAATCCCGCAATGTCTCAACAGTAAAAACGAGGAGCGCCTAATCATCGGAACGCCACATGTGGTTTACAGGAACAGATGGAACAAATCAGTGCTTCCGATGTCTGGGTGAGCCCATTTCCCAAAATGATAAAAAATAAAAATAAATACTTAAGCGTGGCGTCCCGTCAGGGTGGCGGGCCAGTGGCTAATCCGAAAAGCTGCCATGAGCGTTACATTGGAGCAGAAATAATACCCTTATCAAAATGAAAGCTTCACAACTTAAGTTTCGTCAGGAAGAAAAAAAGCCACAAAATGGTAGCAATATATTACAAGATATCAACTGTTCATCTGTGCACGTTGCTATCGCGCAGTGCCCTTAAAATACACATTTGTGCTATTCATACTTGCTAGTAATGTCTACAATCAATCATGGCATTTTCTTGCTCTCAGTGCCAATCAGAGACATTCACGGCAAAATAATGCTCGCAGAATGGTTGCCAGTTACGGCAAAATAACCACTGCCTAACCAAAAAAAAAAAAACAAGGGGTAAAAACATTTTTCAACAATGCCTGGGATGTACAAAGCACGATGCCACAAGCTGACTGCTAGCGTATTATTGATGATTTTTTTTTTTTTTTTTTTTTTGCCTCTACAACACGAGGGCTAAAACACACAGGAGAAAAATAATGGACTTTCCTGACTCATGCAATTTGCCACTGACTTCTGAAGGTTTGTGTGTTTGTGTTTTCTTTGTATCTACTAAGTAAATGTGCTTCAAGTGTTTTAAGCAGTTGCTGTATGTTCCAATTAGACCTTGCAGGGAAAAAACTACCTGAACTGTTTTTTAAATTTTTTTATTTCCATTTCATTCCATTATGGTTGCTATATTTGCTCTTTGTTTACTTTTCAATTGTGAAAAAAGGTGGCTTCTATATATTGTGCTGTAATAAAAGTGCTAAGCACCAATCACAAATCTAGTGCGCAGTAATTATTACCAATATCGTCAAAAATATCGTCACCGCAAATTTCTTTGAAATATCGTGATATTATTTTTTAGGCCATATCACCCACCCCTAGCTTATATAACTAAGTTACGAAGAGTACAGCTGACATGAACGATATACTAACACACAGGAGGAGATACTCTCACCATCTAAACCCCCAAAAACTAACATCTTAAATTGAGAAGAATTCCATTTATTCTTCTTATTTTCACACCTCTAGGGGAAAAAAAAAGATAATTGGGAAATTATAGATGTTTACCCCCCAAGTATATTGATTAGCAATCACCGTATTACGATACTATTTTAATAAATATGGATATATCCTACCATGAGTTACTCACTGCGTACCAACTACTCAAATAAAAAGCTTTGTTCACAGTGTGTCAAAACAATAAGACCGTTCCTCCTCCTCCGCCATTTTTGGAGCGAGCACAAAAAAAGCATCTGATACGGCCACATCCAGCATCTCAACGCAAGAATGTTTCCTCTGGCTTTCAGCGCTTTCTTGGAACATTATCTTGGTGCCGCGACTGTCTGCACAGCGCCTTCCCCTCTTAATATATCTGCAGCCGCTCCTGGCAGTCACGGCAGTTGTCTGGGCCCACTTGGCCCGAGCTCCTATCAGGTAGTTGTAGCTCCTGGCGGGTCGTGCCCTTGCCTCTGGACACAGACTGGCTGGCCTCATGTCTTCACTCGAGGGCGCCGTGTTCCCTTCCCTTCCTTTTCCCTTCCCTTCCCCTGTGCTGTGCTGTCAAGCGCTAGGCTAGACGCAGAAGAATGCGAGCCGTGGAGCAAGCGCGAACCACCATCAAACACACGCATGGTAATCCGACAAAAACAAACCACTCACAAACATACAAGCAGAGCATGGTGATCTGTCAAAAACAAGCCCTATTATTAATCTTACAAGGCTCATGGTCACGAGGAGCTGGGGTGCCTTGTTCAAACCGAACTGGAAGGACTAATAGATTTATGATTTCTGAAGGATGGACTGCCATTGGCGTTGATGTTTTACCATGTGCTTTATGCTTGTCTTTAGGGGTGGGAACCTCAGGGTATCTCATGATACGTATGCAAAACTGAGTCACTTGCTGGATCGATAAATGCCTTACACAAGTAAAAGTAAGCTCGTGAGTCTTCTTCGCCTGAAGACGTCCGTACATTTACTTGCCACGCTTATGAGGTGCTCCCCCTAGAGGCCCGCTGAGTAATTTCTCAATAAGTAATGAACAATGGAGCCGTTATAGTGGCTGTATATCGATACTTGGAGTAGGGATATCGATAATCTATCGGGAGACAAAGTATCACGATTTATCGCAATATCGAGATATTGTCACACTCCCTATCTTATTGTAAAAATGGGTGAAATATAAACACTAATTTTACTAAATCTTCTTTGTTTTCTGGTTCAATCCCATATTACACTCTGTTTACTGCCAATAAACAATAGGCTTAATAAATAAGTAGTCTCGTCAAGCATGGTAGCATGCCAGAGCCATACAAGTTGAGGATATTTCGTGCATTTTTAAAACATGAAATATCTATAATATTGCAGTCTTGGGATTGGGACTAAGAAAGCAGTCTTGGGTACAACCCTTTACTTGATTACTTATTATGATTCACGCTTCCAAAGCACCAAACAAAAGAATGTAAGCTTTTGATAAAGCTATGCGGTCCAAATGTAAAATTTGGAAAATAATGGCACATTTTAGTCTATTAATCAAAATGCAAACATTATGCTACAAGTGTGAGGCCAAGTCACTGTTCGTGGTGTTAGCAATGGCTACGTGCTAGTTGCTGGGCTATTGCTTTTTAATGATTGCAACAGTCAATAAAAAGAGAAAGAGAGAAAGTGTTTCAGGAACAGAGTCGAACGTCAATATCCGTCGTACTTGTCAGGAAATATGGTGATAGATCGATGTTTTTTTCAGGGGCACCAACTACTAGTTGTCAAGAAGGTCACTAACCGATGTTTGCAGCAGATAGCGTGAATAAAGAAAAAAAAATACAACTCCAACTCTTAAATTTGTTGAAATGTTTTTAAATATATGTCTATTGAACAATATAAGATTTGCAGTATATTATTTATTTTTTTTAAAGACGCAGTGTGTAATAAGTGACCACTAGATGTTGCTATAGCATAGAATGCAGCCAAAATGCATGCATTTAGAAGCACGCACACTATGGTGGCTCAGAGAGACCACACTTAGTAAGCTTACCACCTCGCCGAGCGATGGCAACTTGGCAGCCGAAAGACCGAGCGGCACTGAGAATCGGCCTATTCCTACTTTTTTTTTTTTTTTTGTCCTGCAGTCTTTGTACATGGATAGTTTTGTTGTTTAAAATTATGTTTGTATTTATTTTTAAATTGCTAATTCTCCAGTGAGAATCTTGGAAAAGTAGGGTAAAACAAATGCTGATCTTTCTAAATAATAATAATAATAATAATAATAATAATAATAATAATAATAATAATAATAATAATAATCACGTCACATTATGTACCTTTTAAATAATAAACTACTTTCCGAACAAAGCAAAAGCTGGAGGGATGGCTTTGTATTACTAATTCACCTTTTGATCCTTTGGTTGTTTGTGTGAGATCATTTCAAAATGCCACAAAGTCACTCTGACTTTTTTGGCAGGCTTTTGTGTCTGCGAAAGGATTGTATAACACGCTGAAGTCATGCAACTTGTGTAATTAAGACTCAAAGGAAGGCAGAGTTGCTGCGTGTACAATGTTCTCACGAGCATCCCGTTAGTCGTTAGATCAAGTGTTAAGTAACCAATGAAAGCGAATGTCCTTGTTTATAGATGGAAAACGGATCAAAACAGTGCTGTTGTGTGTGTGTTTGTTTACATGCCAACTGTGTTTTTGGAGTGTTCTGTGTAGGCACACAATAATACAATCATGGACCACAGATTACTTGTTGCCTTTGTGCTAAAAATGCATCTTCAAAAAATTTGTGTCCAATGGATTTATGCTACATTTCAAATTAGTTGTGTCAAAGTTCAAGCTTTAAAGCTTTAACTCCAGTTAACTGTAGTTTTTCAAAAACACATCTATTGAACAATTTAAGATTTACACAATGGGTTCCGAGAGATTGTAAGTTGAATGACATTACATTTTGTTTAAAAATAAAATGTGAAATTATTACAGTGGGATTCGAACCGTAATGTTCTGTTTACTGTTCCATGCGCATTAATCAAAATGCAAGCAAGCAGAAAGGGGAACTATAGTACAGTAGGCTACTGTACCATAATGTATGATGTGGTGCACACTTAAAAATATGAACTTGCGAGCGAAATATGAAATTTATGGTCATCAGTCAGCCCTTGCTCTTATCTGCGAATGTTCGTAAGTCGAATGTTTGTAACTAGAGGACTACCTGTATAACTCTTTCAAACCCATATGCAGACAAACAGTATTTTATTTATATTTTATTATATTTATATTTAAATTTGTATTTAAGCCAATACATCTGTGAGACTGTGCTGCTGTTTTAATTAGCAAATGAGTGCGAATGATAATGCTTATGATCGGAGATAATTACTGTTAATAACAGCTGTTTCCAGATGGGAAAAGTGAGGCGATTATTTCAAGTGGATGACGCATTTGGTGAAATTGGGCTGCTGCTTGATGATCAACAAATTATCATTTTGCACTGACAATCTACAACCTAATAAAAGAAAAAAATAAATAAAATGCAAACCCAACGTTTAGTGGACTCTGCCTTAGCATGATGGTCAATTATTACTGATCGGCTAATCATGTCTGAGCCCATGTAAATCTTAGGATAAAGAGATTGTGAGAATTTCACTGGCCACTGGTCCTACCAGAGGCTCAGGTACCGAGTGAAACTGGCAAAGATAACTAATTCCCCCCACCTTTCACCCCATCCTCGGGAGCCAGAGAGTCTGTCGGTTATCGCTGCTCAATAAGGCAGATTTCGTTCGGTCTAAACAACACATTCCACAGTCACTGCCCATGAGATTCGCTGAAACAACACACAGCACACACCCACAAACAACGAGACTGAGGGAGGGTCGTCCCCGAGGCCGTCGCCTTTTAACCCTTTCTTTCAGTTGGGACAGACTTTGCATGTTTTTTTCTTTCTGCGTGCTTTAAGCAAACAGGCGTCTTGCAGTCTTCTGTCAACATTTTTCCCCTGACCCGGAAAAACACTTGTTTTGTCAGTAAGCAATCTGGACAAAAACTATTCACGTCGCAGAAATGCCTTTGGGGAACACCATGACTGTCTGTGTTGAAATTGTAATGCTTTTAGGGTTGTTTCCTGCATGCACACAACAGGAAAAGTATCAAAATGCACTTCTTCATAAGGCTCCAGCTCTCTGTGAGCCTGAACAAGATAAGTGGGTAAGTGGGACAGAAGATGCATAGATAATCTAACCTTTGAAAAGGGTTATGGTGTGAGGTAGTTTGCCATCTAAATGGGCTGCCAAAGAAACATGAAGCAAATGTGATTTTCTATCTTGCCAAAGAAATTTATTATGAAAGTTATGTTAAAGGCATCAGGTTGGGTGGAACATAATTTGTCACTGCTTGCCACTAAAATGGGTTGTCAAAGACAAATGCCAAAACCTGAGCAAAAGGCCTGAATAAGTTCACAGAAACAAGTGAGCAAGACTCAAAGTCAACGATATTTGACCCAATTTAACGAGTATCCTTCATCGTTACCTCGTCAGCATTCTCGGCGCGTTCACTGCCAAGAGCTTTTAGCAGTAATTACCAATTCATTGATGATTCCACACAACATTAATCCAGCCTATGGATTTTCACACTGGGGGCTGAGTAGCCGAATGAGCTCATCAGACGAAGGCATGCGTGAGGGGTGGAGGGACAGCTGTTTGTTTGAGCGATGGCACCATCAAATAGTGGCCCGTGTCTCCCAGAGGAGACGTTGGCCAAATTGTCGCTTCACTTCACGGCGCCCTCTGGAGGTACAAAAGCACTCAGAAGGCCAGGGCGAAGCACACGTGTGGACGTAAAAACAGAGGATATGAGGCATAATATATGAACCCACGATGATTACGCACTGCCAACTGTGCTAACGCTAAGCAGGATATCCACACTGATGTTGACCAGCTTAACTATTTTATTTTATTTTTTTTAATGTGAGAGACCGCATATATGGTGAGGAAGAACAGCCCGATGTTGCATTGCAACAAAAGTTACAATCCTGGTGGATTAATGAGCATTTTAAATCATTGTTGTTCTGCAAAGCGAGAATTGGTTGCAAGTGTTTCATCTTTGACGTCTTTAAAGAAGCGCGAGGATAGAAGAAGAAGGTGGTGATGATTAGAAGAAGCAGTACTGGAAACTAACCTTCGCTTTGCACAACAACAACCAGGATTTAAAAGGCTCATTAATCCATTATTAGCCAACGTTCGGTCATTCTGATCCGCTGCTGGGGTGCATCGGATGTTCCGCCCATATTAATTTATGAATGCAGCCTGCAGCTCGGTATTTATTTTGCATTCTTGCTTGGGATGTAACACCCACGAAGAGAGAGAGAACACTGTACTACAAATTTCATATTCACAAACACAATATGGACCATTGGCTGTATCACCTTGAGGACTTTCTCATTCTGCTTTCTCCGACGTTGATCCCACAAGGAGCCTCACGCCGGCCTGTTGAACCTCTACTGGAATCTTGCATCATGCTATACAAAGACTCAACAAGACCTCTGACAATCAGGGTTTCGTTGAATTTGATTGCAAAGGAGGGGAAAAAACGATATTTGGTATATTGTGAACCCCATTTTGGAGTGATGTGGCTGAAAGACACAGCAGGGTTGTCGACATGCTTGAAGGACACAGCAGAGCTGTCCACATGGCTCATCAACGGCTACATTACCTAGCGCGTAGGTGGCCATGACAAGTGCCACGTGTCATCCCTCTTCCTAATTCTAGCAAGACAAATCCCTCGCAGCCGGTATAAAACACGGAACACATGATGAAACGTGCAATTCAGAACTTCAGTGGCAGTGTGGAGCTGAGGAGAAGGGGAAAGACTGTACACATATTTCCTCGCTGATTAATAGTGGAGCACCAGGAGGGGCCAGGGTTCGCAAACCCGGCAGGAGTGTTGGGTAACGAGGCAGATTTATATCCAACCACCATCCCCCACACTTGCCCCCCCAAACGTATGTGCCTGTGACAAAGTGCCCCCGGCCTCCATCCCATCTCCTTGAAATGTCATTATATGTTCACATGGAGCAGGCCAGCAGTGATGGAAGGAAGATGGGCGTTATGGCTAATGAGAATGGGGTTTGGCCTTTTGTCACATGTCCCAATGGCTCTTTCCATCTTTCTCCCAGTTCTCCCCTGTCGCAATTCCTTTTCCACCCGTGCACACAACTTTATGGCACCAAGTCTCCACAGCGGTCCCTACACATGAATCGTGATTACGGACTGCTTCGGGTTCATGTCTTACCTTCAGCCTGTCGACAGGCAGAGCCTGGGCTCCTTTCATGATCACCTCCTGGACCCTCTCCACAGACAGGTCACTTCCAGCCTGCTCCAGACGCTGGCTGAAGAAGGCGATCACCTAAAAAGGTTGACAAGGAAATAGAGGAAATGACAAAAGGGACTTCTCATGTACTGTATAGACTATGTAAGTGCTATACAGGGTTAAAAACCGCAGGCTTTCCAAGTAAGGGGCGGTCAATCATGTTAAAAAAAAATAGTGAAGTTAAAGGAACTTTAAATTAACTCAAAATGAATGCACTAATGTTGACACCCCTACTTTGGAAACAAGAGATCAAGGCATCAAGCACACGCTGTAATTGATGTTTGCAGCACTACACTATATTCTCCCCTGGAGATAAGTATTCTATTTGATAATTAAAAATCTCTTTTACTGAGTCTTTTTAATGTTTTTCCCCCTCTCCAAATATATATATTTAGCAAACCAACAGCACTAAACACAGCGTTTCTTCTCACAACCAGAGCCCACAAGAGCATTCTGTGCATCTGCAGTGAAATACTAATCTCCTCATCAGTTCCGAAGGCCTCCCATATGGGGTTAATTTAGAGGAGCAGTTCCCTCAATCCAGCATCTCATATGCACACGGATTTGCAGGCAGAGAGGGGAAGACTTTGGAGAATCGCCTCAGGGAAGCTGACTTCACTGAGGGATTCCAGCAGGCATGCTTCTTCATACTTATGGATAACAGCGGTGCCGATGGCGATGTACTATGCAGCAACCCCCTCAATTGGGCCTTCCTTTCCCTTTTTTTACTCGACTGATAAAGCAGTGATTGACAGGTTTCGCTGCCTTGCCCTACCAATATAAATGTTATTAATACATATTTGAGACTGATCCTAGATACACAAGGGCAGAATTGATTAATTTATCAATATTGCACAATCTTCCTGTTTATACTCTGGGTCAAATTGCCATGTAAAAATGTTGATTTATACAAAAAAAAAAAAATGTTGGTATCCCTCTGATTATGAAAGAACGCACACAATGGTCGGTGGAATGACTGACAATATTCAGAAAAATAATCCAAATTATGTAACAAGAATTGGGCATTAATTTTGAAATGCGGTTCAACAGAATAATTCCAACAACAACAACAAAAAAACAGGCCTGGACAACAACAGCAACAACAAAATGGCACCCCTAGAAAGGATTGAGAATAATTTCACTCGCAGTATAACAGGAAGATTAAGTATTCAGTACCAGCCCTTCCCATGTGGAGAGGCTTTTGAAAAAAAAAATATATATATGATGAACACTCCTACTGTGCTCGTTGCTTACCAAAAACATTCACGAGTCAATATGATCCGCTCAACATTCAGTCATTGAAAAAGACAGTAACAACGCAATTTCTATTAAAGAAGAGAAAAGAAAAGAAACAATAGGGCCAGCTATTTTAGTGTTTTGCAGCCTAGCCAAGGCAGTCATTTTATATGAGAAAAATCTCACTGTGGGCATACAACAAACAAAACTGTTACAAAATGTATGATTACTGAAATGATGATGATCTTGTCTTAGTTAACTCACTAATTGACTCACTGTGAAATCCGGGCTTGATTAATTGACCACAAATCTGAGATATTCACAGGAAGCCAAGACTTATTCTGTTTTTGAATGGCAACAGGTGGATACATATTTGTTGTACTGTACCTTCTGCTATCTAATGAAAAATCATTTAAATGTTCTGTCTGTCACTATAAACCTCTCGGCGAGCATTCATGTCATTCGTGTTCATGTGTTTCAGTAGTTGATGCTGTTTTGGTGAGCAAACGACATGTGTGAAAACCAGTATTAATCTGAACTGACTTTGGGACTGTTGAACGTCATTGTATTCTAGTATGCATCATTGACAACAAATTATAATTCCCACCTGTCTATTATGCCTTAAGACATGTCTATCACTTGAAGAAATGAGGCAAACTTGAGGTGGTTTCATGCAGGATACTGACCGTGTCTAAGTTTTGCATGATGTCCTGGAAGGACGGGTGCGTCCTGAACTGCTCAAAGAGCTCCCGTTTGTAGAGTAGCGCATACACCAGGTTGGGGTTGTGGTGCAGCGAGTTGCAGAGGCAAGAGTTGATGATCTCCAGCATCATGCGGATCACTTCCTCAATCACATTCAAGTCTTGAGCCTGAAGGGGAAGACAGAGGAGGATAACATAAAAGGTTAATTGGCTTCCCACAACACTGGTTTCACGTATAATGGTGTTTTGAAATGATTTCTTCCAGAGATTAATGTGTGTACTTTGCGGGCTGACGGGGGAAAGAAGACTAAAGGAAAAGTGGAAGCTGTAAAAAGATTTCATTGGCTAAGATGCACCTTAGAACAAGAGGCCCATGGGCTGAAACATAGGTTTCAAACTCAGGTCCTCGAGGGCCACAGACGCATTCCTGTCTTTTACAGGCTTCCTTCCGCCATCACATCTGAATCAAATGATCAGGATCATTATCAGGTTTCTACAAAGCTTGCTGATGAGCAGATCCCTTTGAATCAGGCGTGTTGGAGGAAGGAAACACCTAAAAATCACAAGACCGGGCCAGAGTTTGAGAAAGATGACTTGACTTGACCTATGGCCCTAAACCGTCACCACCAGAGCATGGCGGCCATCTTGGAAATCAAAATCATACAAAAAAGTAAATAAAAATAACACTTGATCAGGGCAGGTGCTGAACATTCCTGTGAAACTTCATTGAAATCCCTAATTTTATCTTTTCGATGTTAGGAAACAGTATTGTAGAAAAGTCGTAATAATATAGAAACAAATATTTTTCCATACTTTTAATACATGGAAATTGATCAAATTTATTCCATACTAGCTATACTTGCGTAGGAACACTGTAATATACCACTAACGTTATTTAAGAAATAAAAAAAATTACATTGTACAAATAAGGGCCTCCCCATTACTTGCTGCTGTTGAGGCAGATATCATTCTGTAACAAAGACCCAATTGGAGCAAAACTGAACATTATTTAGTTTAACTGGGAAACAAAAAAGGTTTACATGGTTGGTTCAGTGATCCCAGCTGTACATAAAGTAACCGAACATTATTATTTCAGACCTGGACTATGTATACCAGAGCATGATTTAAAAAATAAAAAAAAAAAAAAAAAAAATAGCACGTACATATCAAATCAATCCATCTGCTCTTCATGTGGAACATGTTTGTTCTTCTGTTCATCTAGTCGCGTTTATCACGTGTCAACGGCCCAGAAGACTGCCGCCGCCAAGAAGAGATAACATTCGCCGTCTGTTTGAACAGCTCTTCAATGGTGCAATGACAGCATTGCAGATTAAGAGTCCATCATGACGTAGTTCGTTCCCACGCTCCATATTCACGAAAACAAACTGCATTTGGTATGTGTGTAGAGGCTGTACTGTATTCAAATTCTTACTTTTTTATGCATGTTTACACCACTTTAATGTTTAAGATCATCAAGCAAATATTAAACAAAGATATCCCAAGTAAATGTTATTTTTTAACCCATTCCCTCCCAACCATTTTCACTGATGCAACCTCCCTTCTCTCCTGGCTTTTTTTTGGGGGTTTTTTGTTTGTTTGTTTTTTAATTGGATTTTGACTGATTTTGCAAGGCCCACAGAATATTGTATTCATCAAAGCCTTCTGTATGTTATAGTATGACAAAACAAAACACGTATAAATACGTTTTTAGGAGTGAAGGACAAAGCACTAAAAAACGTATTTATAGGTTTTTGGGTTAGAATGAGTTAAAGAATTAAGGAATAAAACTTTTCAAAGCTATACGGCCTGTGTGAAAAGATATTTGCAACCTAAATTGACTGATTGGGCCACCCTCAGCAGCAATAACTAATGTTTTCTACAACTGGTACAGTCTTTCACCTCTCAGTAGAGATATTTTGGCCCACTCTTCCTTGGGCCACACTTACATATAAACACACACCTAGGGACAATTGAGTTTTCAATGAACCGGACATGCATGATTTTGAAATGTGGGAGGAATTCCTGACCCAAGATTTGAACCCCTAACTTCAAAAATTTCAAGCAATGTTGAGTCACAAACCAATCCTGCAGCTATTTAATGCCTCCTCACACCCGGGAAAACGGGCCTCGGACGTGAGCTGTATCATTACTCTGCCCCATTTTACAGTCACAAAAACGACAGGAGGCTTGGAGCTCGTATCCCCGCCGAGCATGTTATGTCCTGCAGGTGTGCACGACCGCGATACGTCTGATAAGGTCGATCACTGGTCGTGCAGAACAACTAAACATCCTACTCGTGTTGATTTTACTTCTTTTCTGCTAGCATTAGAGTGTAAAACCAGGGATCTGTAAGAGGCAGCAGGCATCTAACTCCCTGTTAAAGTAGGTGCCGGAATCATTAAACCAGTAGCTTAGTGATTCCCTGGCTGCTCACCGCAGGCTGTTGCAAGGCAGGCAAACCAGACGGGCCTATCGGGAAGCGGCGCTGACAAAGACAAGGACAGGGCGACAGAATTGAAAAGCAGATTTTTATCTGTCGCCCCCACTGAACATTGTTTTGTATTTTTAAGGTAGCCAACACAGCAAGACAACTACAGTAATATCACTACACTAATTACAATTTTAAATTTTAACTTAGTGATGTCACGGCTCTGAACAGTAAGTCATGAAAAATTTTAATTTGTAATTAGAAATGAAATGCATGTACAAACCCAATTCCAATCAAGTTGGGACATTGGATATGTTACATATTACTTGCAAATCATTGTATTGTTTTCATTTATGTTTATCACAATGTCCCAAATTCATTGGAATTAGATTTGTAGATGACCACATAAAACCTCTCAAGTACTGGTTCAAACAAAAAATGTGAACATGGACACAGGGACAACAAATTTAATGAATTCTTCAAAAAACATATTGGATTCAGAGAAAAACAGAGTCAGAGTGACCATTACTCTTTTCTTATGTGCATGTTGCGAATCGTAGGAAGGAAAACAGCAAATAAAAAAAAAATTAAAAAAAGATGGATGCTGGAAATGGAGCAGAAAAAATACACAGACCATGCGGACACATAAGAGCGTAGGTCAGAGTGACTTAGAAGCCCCATCAGCAGTCTGTCTGTCGTGTCTTTGGGGACTTTTTAAAATAGGTCATTGTCTGACCTGCATTTATACCACAACGGCCGTGTCATAATGGGACAGTTTTTGCCAGGCGACATTCTCACACACAAGGTCTCTGCCTGGGGTTTGTTTTGGAAAAACATGGGAATGTGATGATTCTCCCATAAGAAAAATGCCATGTTAATTGTTTAAAAAAAAAAAAAAAAAAAAAAAAAAAAAAAAAAAAAAAAAAAAAAAAAAAAACTGTCGTCACCATAGGTCAGGGCAATATTGCTGAAAAGTGTATCACGATACAAATATTTCATATCATCTTCTCTCATCACCCAGAGAAAAAAGGCTAAATTTAGATAAATTTAAAGTAGTAAGAGTATTTATTACTTTGTTTACTGATGTTAAACTGTGAACCAATGTAGCAATAACATTCAGCCAAAATTTTAGCACATTCACCACCTGATTGACTAATGAAAGGTCACACATTATTTTTTTTTCTGCCAGAGGAGAAGGAAGGAGACTTCTCTCTTGTAGTGTGGCAGGAATCAAGCAGCTAAATTCAATCTGTGACCTAACTCACACGAGAAACGAATGCCGTCTTTGGTCTGAACGTAGCTTCGTGTTTTGACTTGCATACATATTTGGATTATATTGCCGCTGCAAGAAGGGCTCCCATGTAGTTGACTTGCAAAAGTCATTAAGAACCAGGAGCACTTACTGCTCTTCCTGTTGGGAGGACACTGGGAGTGAAACAGAAGTTGGTGGCTTGTGTCGAGGCAGACAGGCGGCTAACTGCTTGGGTTTGCTTGCTTCATTTTAACTCGGCGGGTATGGGAAAGATCTCCGAGAAAAATGAGAAGTACCAAGAGAAGAAGCACAGTAAAAAAAAAGCCACTCCCGCTGACAATCCAGAGAGGCTGACATATGACATAAAAAGTTCTTTTATAATTTGTGAAACTGGTTACGTATAAATATGTTGCAGCATTACCGCACAATGAAAATTTGATTGGGTCGGTCCCCTGAGGAGGGTGAGAGCACCTGCTCATTTTGTACAAGAACATGTAGAGATGGCAGCTGTCATGGACGATGTGCTAACACCGGAAACCTGCAGGTTTCCTTAGAGAAAACATTCTTCTCAAAGTTTCCCATTTCCTGAAGTAATAAAGCTGAATGAAACAGAAGGAGGTGATGTCTTCTTTCAAGGATGAAAGTACAATTCATAGCATTAAGGAACTTTTTTTTTTTTTTTGGAAAAAAGACTTTACTAAAAAACAATGTGATCAAATGAAAATCAGTAAGTAAAACATTAACTGAGTGTGCATTTTTGTCCCTTGTGACCACGTATTCTTCCGTCGCTAGTTCATTGTGTGCGATAACTTGAAATACTGAATGTCAGGAGCTTCGTAAACTGAGGATCCAATGTATGAACAAATCCAACACATCCTGGAAAGCATTGCGTTCAACTGCTACATGATAAATGTCGCATCAGTATCAAGAGAGGCCTCACTTTAGTAATGGATGATGATGCTGAAAAGTTTGAGGAAATTGGCTGAGGATTTTGCTGACAGTGTATGGTACAAAGATATACCCATTGTGCTACTATTACTTTTTTTTTTTTTGCAATTACAAGTGACTTGGGGCTATTGGAGCATGGGTAGGGAGGAAACAAGACTTGGTAACCTAGTGCCAATTAGTGGGAGCCGTGACGAGGAATGGGAGTCGTTTATTAGCTGATGTGTCCTTGGGCTGGACTATTACCCTTGACATGACGAGCAGCGCTACAAAACCAATGAACGTCTCTAGTCAAGGCTATTAAAAAGAGATCACAGTTTGTGACTCAACTGCTGCACATAAACACTGACAGGGTGGTCCTTCAAGCTGCTGGCTCAGTGCGTGTTCCTTCGTATGGGTGTCTATGTGTGTCTTTTCCCAGAAAGGCAGTAATAACAACAGTAAACAGACAAACAGACAGAAGCACCATTAGCACAACCACTGGCTGGGAGGGTAAACAGTGACATACAACACAGCGCACACAATCACATCTTTTTACGTTCGCAGCACGTCACCATGTATAATTCAACCACAGCCACCTTCCCCCGAGAATGACAGAAAGGGGGTTGGGGGGGATAAAGAGAGAGCCAGCCAGACTGGGGAGTCTTTGGTTGTCCCTGGGGGGCTTCAAGGGGCCCATTGCCCGTCACTCTTGCCTGGCTGACGCTAACCAGATAAAGCAGCGTAAACAACACATTCGGGGATGAGGATATGGGATGGGAGCGAGCGGGGGTTGTGGCGTGGCAAAGAAGACAACATCAAGAGAAATAAAAATGAAGGGAAATGACTGACGACAGAGGAAAACGACAGATGTTTGCACTCCACTTTTTTTTTTTTTTTGTCTCATAACCTCCCCTCTGAAAATCTCTCCCTTGTAAAGAACCCTATTACATGTCCAGGCAATCCCACATAAAACAAACATTAGTTCTCTCTGCAGGGCCAGACTCCGCCAAATGACATTGTTTCCAGATGCCCTGTCTCCATCGGCCCCTTACCACAGCCCTCCTCCCCCACTGCTGCAATATGTTCTCCTCCAGCATACTTCTCTCGATATGGATGCTTCCCCACTACAGAGTGCATGCAGTATGTAGTAGATGGATAGAAATGACTAAAATAAACACACCTGTTTATGTTAGCTTACCCCGTTTGCAGCGGTATCGTACTGAAAAGCATCAGACGGAACAAAACAATAACAGAGAAACTGGGCCAAGGAGACACCTTCTTTTCGAGAGGAGACTGTGGGCAGTGAGAAAACGAAGTGGTACAGTAAAGTGAGGCTATAACATGCCAGCATATATTAATGTTAGAGCCTGTTTTTGAAATTTTATTTCCAAGCCAATTCTGAGGGTGAAGGCTCTGAATCGGCAAAGCAACAATATAGAGCAGAGAAACATTACATTCCAGACAGCAAGAAGCTGAGAATGTAAATAAATAATACTGCAGCATCCCGAGCCAACACACAGCAACATGGTAGCTAATATTAGCATATGTGGCCATTTCCTCAGGCTTAGACAAATTTTTGTTTCAACTATTTACTGACTTTTCATCTTATGTGTCCATTTCCTCAGGCTTAGACAAATTTTTGTTTCAACTATTTACTGACTTTTCATCTTGTGTGTAAGGTAGCGATGCAAGATAGGCACTGAAGTCTACCAGGGAATTTTCCGGCTTCCAACAAAGTATCAAAGTGTGAAGTTTAACACCGGTGATTCACTGCACACGACCCTGACGTCGCCAAGCATCTAATTATCTAAATGGGGGCAAGAAAACGTGCTCTTGTCTCGCAATTGCCGTCTAAAAGGCACAGGCGAATAAATCTGCGCTCTCCAGATACAATTTGCTGGGAATGCAGTGTGATGACCAAAGAGTGACAAGATACTTTAGCAAACATTTTATACTTTGCGTTGAGTAATTGAAATACACTTATATTTTTCTTCATTTGATTTTTTCCCTTCCATGGTAAACAAGACATGTACACTGCTTTTTTCAAGCAAATACCTTCATTAATTGCTAATGTCTCAATGCTAATGTATAGCCAGGGGCTGTGTGCTTTATTCTGCTACAAAATATTAACTGTCTCGTCAAATCCAACTAGTCCAGAACAAGACTGCTTATCACAAAATAATTCATGAAAAACTTAAACTAAAGAAAAAAAAACAAACACTTAAGCACATTGGTAACTGGGGTGTTTTCTTGAGACGTGTGAAAATATTCAAAATAACAACGCATGACGTTTGTAAACATGAAATGTCGTATGTCAGGACCACTGTAAACTGAGGACCAACGGCACCCTAAAAAATGTTAACTGGTAAAATTAAAATAATAAAATTAAAATATATATATCTCGAGTTGGCTTTACAAAATAAAGGATCCACAATACAACTTTGCTACAAGGAAATGCATGCCAATATGGAAGGCCCCATTTCCCTCCAGAACAACACACCTGGACTCAGCTTGTTTACTACCAAAGACCAGATAAAGGTTCTGTGTATGTGTGTGCGTGGGCAAACAATACATCACGGTCCCTTTTCATTGTCAAACATCAATAAGAGTAAAATGTGACTTATAGAGCCCAGGCAGACATGGGAACCAATGTCATATTGAGTTAGTATCGTCTAAAGCCAAGCACAACAGCACTATGACAGACGCTGACCAGTTCTCTGACCCAGACTGGATGTCACACGCTATTCAAGGAAAAGAACAAAACCTTTGTGGCAAGATTCCCATGCTAGGCCATAGAGTCAAATCATCCGCGTGCCCTTAAGCAACAGACCGATTGGATTAAAAAAAAATAATAATAATAATAATAAAAATAAAAATAAAAATAAAAACACTGATGTGCCTACATTAACACGCTGACCTTTTACACATATACATATACATATATATATATATATACATATATATATATACATATATATATATATATATATATATATATATATATATACATACATACATATATACATATATATATATATATATATATATATATATATATACACACATTAGGGGTGTGAATTGCCTAGTACCTGACGATTCGATTCGTATCACGATTCACAGGTCACGATTCGATTCGATACCGATTAATCCCGATACGAATTTATAAGTCGATTGTTGCGATTTTTTTCCATTCAAATTTAGAAAATACTAATCAGTAAGCTTGTAGAGTGTAAGATTTATATGAAAATGTATTATTTATTTATCTGAAATTTCAGTCTTATCGAGGTTGTAATCTGTTTCATGTTTGAACAGCATTAAAATAAAATATTAAGGCTTAATGTTCCGTTCATATAACATTCTTCCATGCTCAAGGTGTGAATCCTAACCCGAAGTCAGACGTTTTGTTGAATATTTTTCCATTAAAAATGGAAGTTTAAAAATCGATTCACACACACAAAAAAAAAAAAAAAAAAAAAGGCAATGATGATAAGACGTTGAATCGGTAAGACTACCGAATGAACAATTCTGAGCTCTTAAAAAAAAAAAAAAAAAAAATAATAATTATTGAATCGATTCGAGAATCGCGCGATGTAGTATCGCGATATATCGCCGAATCGATTTTTTTTAACACCCCTAATACACATACATATATACATACATATATATATATATATATATATATATATATATATATATATTATATTATATTAGAGAGAGAGAGAGAGAGAGAGAGAGAGAGAGAGAGAGAGAGAGAGAGAGAGAGAGAGAGAGAGAGAGAGATTAAGATGCTCTTACATAAAAACTCAGCCCCTGAAGGAACGGAAGCGAGCCTCAAAACACATCAGCATAATTGCATTTCATATAGAATCTTTATGTACGCATTGATATGTTTGCAAAACGGGTCTCATCAGACAGCCGCTGCATGCTTGAAAGGAGTATTCACATGCACTCATGTTTCCCCCAACACCTGAGGGCATCCTCATACATGTCACAAGAGAAGGAATGTGCAAATCTAATGTGACAGCCAAACTCACCTAAAGAGGCAGAGGTGTATGAGCGTTGAGACAGTTATAGGAAGCACACCTATTGGTCAGATGCTGGTAGGATGCACAGTAAATACTGAATCAGCAGTAGTATGCTTTATGTGTCCCCCCTCGTCCAAACATGGTATTCTGATTAATATTGCATTTGTGGCAATAATCCACCTGTTGTCAGCGATCAAAGGTGGCTGACATTTTTATACAGCACAGCCCCCCTGCTGTTGACTAAAATTGCCGTTAAAGTTCCCACTGGCACATCACATGACCAAACTCAGAAAACAGGTGAGCCATATTTGCAATTCGAAACCGCGTGGTGTGCTGTGTTGGTCACCTCGAGTACACGACAATAGGGCATTAAGAGCATTAAGCACAAACGTAACATTTTCAAAATCAGTATATGCGTACCCTGCTTGATGAGGTGAAGTGGGTGTGTGTGTTTATGCGCGTAGGTGTAATACTCACATAGTCGGGCAGGACCGTGTTCTCACTCTGCCTGCCCCTCAGACTCTGTGTTGCCTGTTCCAGCACCTTGTTGTGCTTCTTGGAAAGCAAAGCAAAAAGACTGCAGGAGACACACAAACAACCACACAGGAGGTGTGAGTGCACTCAGTGCAGCACTGACAAATACATTTCACAACCACAACAGACTTCTATTTATTCCTTTTTTCCCCTTTCCATATTTATTTGCTCATCTTTATGTTGCATCAACTCTTTTGTTTATCTTTCCACTTAGCAGAAATGCTAACAGTTTTTCCCATTAACCCTTTGGTTGTGTGTGTTTTGTGTGTATGTGTGCGTGTTGACAGGACTGCATGATTACATGTGATGGCTGCACATAGACTTAAATCAGGAGGTATGGAGTGTGCTTAAACAACCTTGGACGTGGACACATGCACACACAATCGATAGTGTTCAAGTCTTTGTAAAATGACACCCGTCAACATATGCGAGGTGACATGGCCAACAAGCCCATTTGGAATTAAAGCGCTATCTAGACTTACAAGTTTAAATTAAGGAGCAAGTTTCCTATTCAATTTACTTGTATATCAAATCAATTTTGACCATTAAAATCAATTGAAATGCCATTAATTTGTTCCAGCTCCATCAATAATAACACAATTTTTATGTTAAAGGTTTTGAATAACATCTACCCATACATCTTTTTATATACTACTTAACCTCAGTAGTGTCACAGGTGTCCTGCAGCCTATCCCAGAGGTGGGTTACACCCTGGACTGGTTGCCAGCCCATCGGAGGCTCACAGACAAACAACCATTATCAAATTAATCGACAACTATTTTAATAATCGAGTAATCCTTTGGAGCCATTTCTTAATTTAAAATTGTCCAAATCCTCTGATTTCAGCACATCAACAGTTATTGTTCACTGATTTCTATCATTTTCAAACAGCTGGTTTTACTTCGAAAAACAATTATCAAACCAGTAGTATGACATCAACCCCACTCTTTTTTTTTAATCACTATACGAATACGAAGTACACAATAAACACCAATCAATGGTTAATGGGGTATATGCAACGGAAGAGGCGGGACCTGATTTTGCACATCAGTTTATTTCTGGTCCGGGTTGCGAACGCGCAACCGAGGGGGCACAAAGTCGGAAGCACAAGTATCTTGACGCAGCCCAGACGTCGCAAACCGAACCGGAACCAAACTGATGTGCAAAAACAGTCCCGCCTCTTCCGTGGCATATACCCCATAACAGTAATCAGGGAAACAATGCTTTTGAAATACACTTCAATGTAAAATTAAAATGAGTCTGATTAGTCGATTGAATAATTGATAGAATAATGAATTCTAAAAATATTCAATAGTGAGAGCACTAATGTAGAGTAGCAGAACAATACCAACACAAGCAACGGCAGAACATGCAAAATCCACACAGGAGGGATGGAGCTCAGATATGGACCCCCAACTCAGTACTGTGAGACACCTATCTTGGCGCAGTATTGCAGAATACAAATATAAAAACAGAATAAAAGCGACTATAGAAAAATAATCTATATCTAATATCCATTTTATGCCACTCCAGTTGAGTGGTGGCGAGACCTCATATGTGAATAATGTGCCACTGTAATATAAAACCTCGATTGAACTGTGCAACAGACTACAAAGCATTCAACTAATATACTAATATATAGTACTAGAGAGGACAGGGATGGCCTTTAATGGCTACACACCTGTTCATCTGTCAGCATTGCAACCATTAAAAAAAAGAAAAGAAAACCCAACAGACTCATGTCCACTCTTTAAATTAAAAAAAAACTGAGCTATTTGAGCAGCTTTGTCCGAGTGTCTGTTAAGCCAGTAGGACTTGTTGTACTCTTAGGATGTTCGAGCTCCAGCTGGGACCCTGGCGCACAATAACACACTGTGCGCGAGCGACTGTCATGGAAACGAGCGAAATGGGCGGACTTCCACGCGGCCGCTCCGCGGCGCCCATCAGCCATGAGGGCGAAAGCAACAACAGACCGCCTCACTGTCAAATGTGTCTGCATCTCAACAGGCTTTCTGTTGTGTTTGTGCGTGCACACATTGTGCACATATATGCTTGCTTGATTCATATTCCTAATACTAATACTAAAACTAAACTAAAACAAAGCATTCAAAAAAATAAATAAAAATAGAAAATCCTGCTCTAAAATCCAATGTAAACTACTGGTAACTGAATTTAAAAAAAAAAAATAATAATAATAATATAAAAGTACAAAATATAAACTAATTGTAATGAAAAATTCTAAACTATTATAATCCTGTCACTTACAAGACTGGAGTGGACATTTATCAACGGGAAAATATAATATAGAAAAAAAAAGCATGGAAAAATGCAGTTTACTTCAGAAGACATTTCACACTCCTGTCCTTGCATTGCCGAATACGCCTCAAAGTTGGCGTTGACTCATTTCTGTTACGTCTCGTCTCGTCGATATTATTGTACCTCCAAAAGGGGGTGGGAAAAACAAAATCACTAGGTTGCCTGTCACCCCATTCCTTGTCAGAGCAGTTTCTACATCACAACAACAGGAAAATATATGAAAAATATGTACAAAAGCAAGCTTTTAAAGGTGAGACTCAAACTTTCTCTGTCCTTGAATTGCGGAATATTGTTACATACAGACAGAACAATGTTTGTGTCACCACTTTAGGCGGAAACTTTCCGAGTTGACTTCACCCCTCCATTCTGTGTCAGTGAACTGAAAAACAAAAAAAGGCGGAAAAACTCCACCGTCTACGGGCGAGAGATCAAACCCATGTCTCGGAATTGAAGAATATCCCTAAACACAGGCATGACCGTTACTAAACTCCAAATGCAGAAAAATCCTGGGTTGACATCAATCCTGAACATTTAAATGTGATTTTACAAAAAGGGAGAAAAAAGCCAGCGAAAAATTGGTTCTTACGGGCAAGACTGAAACTTCACACCAGTCACTACGTATATCTGCATTCAATAACCATTTCAAGACCAGAATATGGTCAATAATTGGCTTTTGAAAGATCATATGAACACGCAAAAGCCTGAATATGATCTTATTCGGCTTTTAAAAACCCGAATAAGTTACCCATAATGGTTTGGTCATATAAACACATTCAGAATACCTCGATTGAACGAGGCTGTGTTTCATGTTCTGTACGTGCTCTATGTGCAAGGGATCTTGGTCTTTTGAGTACAAAAACTACTTGATTGCACCGCGTCACTCACTAAACGAGCCTAATTAATACATTTAATTTTTCCGTGGTGTTTTCACATTAGTTTCTGTCTCTTCAGTGAAAATGTCACAGTGTTTATAAAGGCACGGTTGCACACATACATACACGTGTATGGTCATTAAAAAATATATATATATGCCTTGGTAGTTTAAAAATACCTTTTCACATAAGCTGTGTCCAGCCTCTACATGTCTAATATTCCCTCTAAAGTTGTAAAATTCCTTTGTTTAATTTTTTTCCCCAATATCATTTTGCAACCGTTAATTAAAACTGCGCCAAAAAAAAAAAAAAAATGCAGTAGAAAACAATTTTTACAGACTGGGAAATATGAGCTACAGTGACATTCCTTATGTAGGATGTTGATATCTATAGAGAACGTCCAAATTTGGATTGCTTGGCCTTGGCGGAGGTCAGCGCCAGACCAGGTTGCTCTTAAATTTTCTTTCAACACAAATACAGATGGAATTTAAAATGGCGTGTGCTGAGGCAAGTTTGGAAAACATGTTTTCACCAGCCTGTTGGGAGAGATCAATTTCTCCATGAATCCCAATAAGGTTATTTTTATGGTGGATGGAAATGTGCTGTTTGGTGCATTGATGACTCACAACTAAAGTGTGGACACAAGAGAGCACCATGCGAATGAATGTACTGGGAGGCAGAAAGAGAAAGACTGTGGAAGTGATTTAATGCAGCGAGGGACTGCGTAATGGGAGAACGTGTTATCTGTGGTAAAAGAGGATGAACAGTAAATAAAAGGAAATGATGGCGTTGGGTGTGCTGTCGGCAGGAAATTCAAGCGGTGGCGTGTAAATAAACAATGGCCGCCATGGTGCTTGTCTGGGACTCCATTAAAAGGAGGCCGGGGTTAACAGTCTGTCTGTCTGTCTGGCCGTTTGGAAATTCCGGCCAGGAAATCCCCTTTTATCTGGCCAGACAGTCCATTTAGTTCATCGTGGTTATCACTGCGGCAGCTAGCTGGAC